>NW_027228260.1:0-51757 GCF_037783145.1 Equus przewalskii
CCAGCTACGCCAGAACCACTTGGCGGACACTCCAGAAACACCTCTCCGGCCGGCCGGAACCACCTCTCAGACGTGCCAGAACCATGTGCCTTAGATGCCGGAAACACACCCCGAACAGACCGAAACCACCTGCAAGACCCGCCTGAACCACCTGCCGAGCACGCCGGAACCACCTACTCGACTCGCCGCAACCACCTACCTGACACGCTAAAATAACCTGCCGGGTATGCCACAACCACTTGGTGGACACTCCGGAATCATCTGCCGGAGATGCCAGATCCAGCTCTCAGACACACCAGAACCAGGTGCCGGACACGCCGGAAGCACCTGCTGATCATGCCTGAGCCAAATGCACGACTTGCCAGAAACACCTGCCAGACACGCCAAAATCACCTGCCGGGTACACCAGTACCACGTGGGGGACACTCCGGAATCACCTGTCAGGCATGCCAGAACCAACTCTCAGACGTGCCAGAACCTCGTGCCGGACACGCCAGAACCACCTGCCGGACAGACCGGAACGACCGGCTGGACACACCGGAACCACAGGCTCAAGTCGCCGGAACCACCGCCGGACATGCAAAATGACCTGCCGGCTACGCCATAACCACTTGGCGAACACTCCGGAATCACCTGTCGGGCATGCCGGAACCACCTCTCAGACTTGCCAGAACCATGTTCCGGTCACGCCGGTACAACCTGCCGAGTATGCCGGAACCAGCTGATCCACTCCCCAGAACCACCTGCTGGACACGCCAGAATCACCGGCCGGCTACGCCAGAACCACTCGGCAGACAATCCAGAAACACCTGCCGGGCATGCCGGAACCACCTCTCAGAGGTGCCAGAACCACATGCCGGACACTCCGGAATCACCTGCCTGGCATGCCGGAACCATCTCTCAGACGTGCCAGAACCATGTTCCGGACACGCTGGTACCACCTGCCGAGCTCGCCGGAACCACCTGCTGGACATGCCAAAATCACCTGCCGGCTACGCCAGAACCACGCGGCAGACACTCCGGAATCACCGGCCGGGCTGGCTGGAACAACCTGCCGGTCACGCCAACATCACCTTTCAGCTACGCCAGAACCACTTGGCGGACACTCCGGAAACACCTCTCCGGCCGGCCGGAACCACCTCTCAGACGTGCCAGAACCATGTGCCTAAGGTGCCGGAACGACTCCACGAACAGACCGAAAACACCTGCCAGACCCGCCTGAAACCCCTGGCGAGCACGCCTGATGCACCTGCTCAACTAGCCGGAACCACCTTCCTGACACGCCAAAATAACCTGCCGGCTACGCCACAACCATTTGGTGAACTCTTCGGAATCACCTGCCGGGCTTGCTGGAACCACCTGCTGGTCACGACAACATCACCTGCCAGCTATGCCAGAACCACTTGGCGGACACCATGGAAACACCTGTCAGGCCGGCCGGAACCACCTCTCAGACGTGCCAGAACCATGAGCCTGACATGCCGGAACCACTCCCGGAACAGACCGAAACCACCTGCCAGACCTGCCTGAACCCCCTGGCGAGCATGCCTGATCCACCTGCTCAACTAGCCGGAACCAACTTCCTGACACGTCAAAATCACCTGCCAGGTATACAAGAACCACTTGGTGGACACTCCGGAATCATCTGCTGGAGATGCCAGAACCAGCTCTCAGACACACCAGAACCACGTGCCAGAGACGCCGGAAGCACCAGCTGAGCATGCCTGAGCCACCTGCTCGACTCGCCAGATCCACCTGTCGGACAGGCGAAAATCACCTGCCGGGTACGCCAGAACCACTTGGTGGACACTCGGTCATCACCTGTCGGGCATGACGGAACCACCTCTCAGACCTGCCAGAACCACATGCTGGACACGCCGGAATCACCTGCCGAGTATGCCGGAACCAGCTGCCGGACTGCCGGAACCACCTGTTGGACACGCCAAAATCAACTGCCGGCTATGCCAGAACCACTCGGCGAGACTCGACGGAATCACATGCCAGACATGCGGAATCACCTCTCGGAGACGCCAGAACCACATGCCGGAGACTCGGGTATCACCTGCCGGGCATGCCGGAACCACCTCTCAGAGGTGCCAGAACCACATGCCGGACACTCCGGAATCACCTGCCGGGCATGCCGGAACCACCTGCTGGACATGCCGGAACCACCGGCTCGACTCGCCGGAACCATTGCCGGACATGCAAAATCACCTGCCGGCTATGCCAGAACCACTTGGGGAACACTCCGGAATCACCTGCCGGGCATGGCGGAACCACCTCTCAGACATGCCGGAACCATATGCCAATGACACCGGAAGCACCTGCCGAGCACGCCAGAACCACCTGCTCGACTCGCCAAAACCACCTGCTGGACACGCCAAAATCACCTTCCGGCTACGCCACAACCATTTGGTGAACACTTCGGAATCACCTGCCGGGCTGGCTGGAACCACCTGCCGGTCACGCCAACATCACCTGCCAGCTATGCCAGAACCACTTGGCGGACACCATGGAAACACCTGTCGGGCCGGCCGGAACCACCTCTCAGACGTGCCAGAACCATGTGCCTGAGATGCCGGAACCACACCCCGAACAGACCGAAACCACCTGCCAGACCCGCCTGAACCAACTGCCGAGCACGCCGGAACCACCTACTCGACTCGCTGGAACCACCTACCTGACACTCTAAAATCACCTGCCGGGTATGCCACAACCACTTGGTGGACACTCCGGAATCATCTGCCGGACATGCCAGAACCAGCTCTCAGACACACCAGAACCACGTGCCAGACACGCCGGAAGCACCTGCTGAGCATGCCTGAGCCAAATGCTCGACTTGCAAGAAACACCTGCCAGACACGCCAAAATCACCTGCCGGGTACGCCAGAACCACGTGGCGGACACTCCGGAATCACCTGTCGGGCATGCCGGAACCAACTCTCAGACGTGCCAGAACCTCGTGCCGGTCACGCCAGAACCACCGGCCGGACAGACCGGAAAAACCTGCTGGACACGCCGGAACCACCGGCTCGACTCGCCGGAACCACCGCCGGACATGCAAAATGACCTGCCGGCTACACCAGAACCACTTGGCGAACACTCCGGAATCACCTGTCGGGCATGCCGGAACCACCTCTCAGACTTGCCAGAACCATGTTCCGGACACGCCGGTACCACCTGCCGAGTATGCCGGAACCACATGATCCACTCCCCAGAACCACCTGCTGGACACGCCAGAATCACCTGCCGACTACGCCAGAACCACTCGGCAGACACTCCGGAACCACCTGCCGGCCATGCCGGAGACCACCTCTCAGAGGTGCCAGAACCACATGCCGGACACTCCGGAATCACCTGTCGGGCATGCCGGAACCATCTCTCAGACGTGCCAGAACCATGTTCCGGACACGCTGGTACCACCTGCCGAGCTCGCCGGAACCACCTGCTGGACACGCCAAAATCACCTGCCAGCTACGCCAGAACCACACGGCAGACACTCCGGAATCACCTGCCGGGCTTGCTGGAACCACCTGCCGGTCACGCCAACATCACCTCTCAGCTACGCCAGAACCACTTGGCGGACACTCCGGAAACACCTCTGCGGCCGGCCGGAACCACCTCTCAGACGTGCCAGAACCATGTGCCTGAGATGCCGGTACCACTCCCCGAACAGACCGAAACCACCTGCCAGACCCGCCTGAACCCCCTGGCGAGCACGCCTGATCCACCTGCTCAACTAGCCGGAACCATCTTCCTGACACGCCAAAATCACCTGCCGGATACGCCACAACCATTTGGTGAACTCTTCGGAATCACCTGCCGGGCTGGCTCCAGAATCACTCGGCAGACACTCCGGAACCACCTGCCGGGCCTGCCAGAACCACCTCTCAGAGATGCCGGAACCACATGCCAATGACACCGGAAGCACCTGCCGAGCACGCCAGAACCACCTGCTCAACTAGCCGGAACCAACTTCCTGACACGCCAAAATCACCTGCCAGGTATACAAGAACCACTTGGTGGACACTCCGGAATCATCTCCCGGAGATGCCAGAACCAGCTCTCAGACACACCAGAACCACATGCCAGGGACGCAGGAAGCACCAGCTGAGCATGCCTCAGCCACCTGCTCAACTCGCAAGATACACCTGTCGGACACGCCAAAATCACCTGCCGGGTACGCCAGAAACACTTGGCGGACGCTCCGGAATCACCTGTCGGGCGTGCCGGAACCACCTCTCAGACTTGCCAGAACCATGTTCTGGACACGCCGGTACCACCTGCCGAGTATGCCGGAACCAGCTGATCCACTCCCCAGAACCACCTAGTGGACACGCCAAAATCAACTGCCGGCTACGCCAGAACCACTCGGCAGACACTCCGGAATCACAGGCCAGGCATTCCGGAACCACCTCTCAGAGGTGCCAGAACCACATGCCGGACACTCCGGTATCACCTGCCGGGCATGCCGGAACCACCTCTCAGAGGTGCCAGAACCACATGCCGGGCACTACAGAATCACCTGTCGGGCATGCCGGAACCACCTGCCGGACATGCCGGAACCACCTGCCGGACATTCCGGAACCACCGGCTCGACTCGCCGGAACCATTGCCGGACATGCAAAATCACCTGCCGGCTACGCCAGAACCACTTGGCGAACACTCCGGAATCACCTGCCGGGCATGGCGGAACCACCTCTCAGACATGCCGGAACCACATGCCAATGACACCGGAAGCACCTGCCGAGCACGCCAGAACCACCTGCTCGACTCGCCAAAACCACCAGCTGGCCACGCCAAAATCACCTGCCGGCTACGCCAGAACCACTCGGCAGACACTCCGGAATCACATGCCAGGCATTTCGGGACCACCTCTCAGAGGAGCCAGAACCACATGCCGGACACTCCGGAATCACCTGCCGGGCATGCCGGAACCACCTGCCGGACATGCCGGAACCACCGGCTCGACTCGCCGGAACCATTGCCGGACATGCAAAATCACCTGCCGGCTACGCCAGAACCACTTGGCGAACACTCCGGAATCACCTGCCGGGCATGGCGGAACCACCTCTCAGACATGCCGGAACCACATGCCAATGACACCGGAAGCACCTGCCGAGCACGACAGAACCACCTGCTCGACTCGCCAAAACCACCAGCTGGACAAGCCAAAATCACCTGCCGGCTACGCCACAACCATTCGGTGAACACTTCGGAATCACCTGCCGGGCTGGCTGGAACCACCTGCCGGTCACGCCAACATCACCTGCCAGCTATGCCAGAACCACTTGGCGGACACCATGGAAACACCTGTCGGGCCGGCCGGAACCACCTATCAGACGTGCCAGAACCATGTGCCTGAGATGCCGGAACCACACCCCGAACAGACCGAAACCACCTGCCAGACCCGCCTGAACCACCTGCCGAGCACGCCGGAACCACCTACTCGACTCGCTGGAACCACCTACCTGACACGCTAAAATCACCTGCCGGGTATGCCACAACCACTTGGTGGACACTCCGGAATCATCTGCCGGACATGCCAGAACCAGCTCTCAGACACACCAGAACCACGTGCCAGACACGCCGGAAGCACCTGCTGAGCATGCCTGAGCCAAATGCTCGACTTGCAAGAAACACCTGCCAGACACGCCAAAATCACCAGCCGGGTACGCCAGAACCACGTGGCGGACACTCCGGAATCACCTGTCGGGCATGCCGGAACCACCTCTCAGACGTGCCAGAGCCTCGTGCCGGTCACGCCAGAACCACCTGCCGGACACGCCGGAACCACCGGCTCCACTCGCCGGAACCACCGTCGGACATGCAAAATGACCTGCCGGCTACGCCAGAACCACTTGGCGAAGACTCCGGAATCACCTGTCGGGCATGCCGGAACCACCTCTCAGACTTGCCAGAACCATGTTCCGGACACGCCGGTACCACCTGCCGAGTATGCCGGAACCACCTGATCCACTCCCCAGAACCACCTGCTGGACAACCCAGAATCACCTGCCGGCTACGCCAGAACCACTCGGCAGACACTCAGGAACCAACTGCCGGGCATGCCGGAACCACCTCTCAGAGGTGCCAGAACCACATGCCGGACACCCGGAATCACCTGCCGGGCATGCCGGAACCATCTCTCAGACGTGCCAGAACCATGTTCCGGACACGCCGGTACCACCTGCCGAGCTCGCCGGAACCACCTGCTGGACACGCCAAAATCACCTGTCGGCTACGCCCGAACCACACGGCAGACACTCCGGAATCACCTGCCGGGCTGACTGGAACCACCTGCCGGTCACGCCAACATCACCTTTCAGCTACGCCAGAACCACTTGGCGGACACTCCGGAAACACCTCTCCGGCCGGCCGGAACCACCTCTCAGACGTGCCAGAACCATGTGCCTGAGATGGCGGAACCACTCCCCGAACAGACCGAAACCACCTGCGAGAAACGCCTGAACCCCCTGGCGAGCACGCCTGATCCACCTGCTCAACTAGCCGGAAACAACTTCCTGACACGCCAAAATAACCTCCCGGCTTCGCCACAACCATTTGGTGAACTCTTCGGAATCACCTGCCGGGCTGGCTCCAGAACCACTCGGCAGACACTCCGGAACCACCTGCCGGGCATGCCGGAACCACCTCTCAGACATGCCGGAACCACATGCCAATGATACCCGAAGCACCTGCCGGGCCCGCGACTACCACGTGCTCGACTCGCCAAAACCCCCTGTGGGGCACTCCAAAATCACCTGCTGGCTACGCCACAACCATTTGTTGAACTCTTCGGAATCACCTGCTGGGCTTGCTGGAACCACCTGCCGGTCACACCAACGTCACCTGCCAGCTATGCCAGAACCAGTTGGCGGACACCATGGAAACACCTGTCGGGCCGGCCGCAATCACCTCTCTGACGTGCCAGAACCATGAGCCTGAGATGCCGGAACCACTCCCCGAACAGACCGAAACCACCTGCCAGACCCGCCTGAACCCCCTGGTGAGCATGCCTTATCCACCTGCTCAACTAGCCGGAACCACCTTCCTGACACGCCAAAATCACCTGCCAGGTATACCAGAACCACTTGGTGGACACTCCGGAATCATCTGCCGGACATGCCAGAACCAGCTCTCAGACACACCAGAACCACGTGCCAGAGACGCCGGAAGCACCAGCTGAGCATGCCTGAGCCACCTGCTCGACACCCAAGAAACACCTGTCGGACATGCCAAAATCACCTGCCGGCTACGCCACAACCATTTGGTGAACTCTTCGGAATCACCTGCCGGGCTGGCTCCAGAACCACTCGACAGACACTCCGGAACCACCTGCCGGTCATGCCGGAACCACCTCTCAGACATGCCGGAACCACATGCCAATGACACCGGAAGCACCTTCCGAGCACGCCAGAACCACCTGCTCGACTCGCCAAAACCACGTGCTGGACACTCCAAAATCACCTGCCGGCTACACCAGAACCACTCGGCAGACACTCCGGAATCACATGCCGGGCATTCCGGAACCACATCTCAGAGGTGCCAGAACCAAATCATGGACACTCCGGTATCACCTGCCAGGCATGCCGGAACCACCTCTCAGAGGTGCCAGAACCACATGCCGGACACTCCGGAATCACCTGCCGGGCTGGCTGGAACCACCTGCCGGTCACGCCAACATCACCTTACAGCTACGCCAGAACCACTTGGCGGACACTCCGGAAACACCTGTCGGGCATGCCGGAACCAACTCTCAGACGTGCCAGAACCTCTTGCCGGAGACGCCAGAACCACCAGCCGGACAGACCGGAACCACCTGCTGGACACGCCGGAACCACCGGCTCGACTCGCCGGAACCACCACCGGACATGCAAAATTACCTGCCGGCTATGCTAGAACCACTAGGCGAACACTCCGGAATCACCTGTCGGGCATGCCGGAACCACATCTCAGACTTGAGAGAACCATGTTCCGGACACGCCGGTACCACCTGCCGAGTATGCCGGAACCACCTGATCCACTCCCCAGAACCACCTGCTGGACACGCCAGAATCACCTGCCGGCTATGCCAGAACCACTCGGCAGACACTCAAGAACCACCTGCCGGGCATGCCGGAACCACCTCTCAGAGGTGCCAGAACCACATGCTGGACACTCCGGAGTCACCTGCCGGGCATGCCGGAACCACCTCTCAGACGTGCCAGAGCCTCGTGCCGGTCACACCAGAACCACCTGCCGGACACGCCGGAACCACCGGCTCCACTCGCCGGAACCACCGTCGGACATGCAAAATGACCTGCCGGCTACGCCAGAACCACTTGGCGAACACTCCGGAATCACCTGTCGGGCATGCCGGAACCACCTCTCAGACTTGCCAGAACCATGTTCCGGACACGCCGGTACCACCTGCCGAGCTCGCCGGAACCACCTGCTGGACACGCCAAAATCACCTGTCGGCTACGCCCGAACCACACGGCAGACACTCCGGAATCACCTGCCGGGCTGACTGGAACCACCTGCCGGTCACGCCAACATCACCTTTCAGCTACGCCAGAACCACTTGGCGGACACTCCGGAAACACCTCTCCGGCCGGCCGGAACCACCTCTCAGACGTGCCAGAACCATGTGCCTGAGATGGCGGAACCACTCCCCGAACAGACCGAAACCACCTGCGAGAAACGCCTGAACCCCCTGGCGAGCACGCCTGATCCACCTGCTCAACTAGCCGGAACCAACTTCCTGACACGCCAAAATAACCTGCCGGCTACGCCACAACCATTTGGTGAACTCTTCGGAATCACCTGCCGGGCTGGCTCCAGAACCACTCGGCAGACACTCCGGAACCACCTGCCGGGCATGCCGGAACCACCTCTCAGACATGCCGGAACCACATGCCAATGATACCCGAAGCACCTGCCGGGCCCGCGACTACCACGTGCTCGACTCGCCAAAACCCCCTGCTGGGCACGCCAAAATCACCTGCTGGCTACGCCACAACCATTTGGTGAACTCTTCGGAATCACCTGCCGGGCTGGCTCCAGAACCACTTGGCAGACTCTCCGGAACCACCTGCCGGGCATGCCGGAACCACCTGCCGGACATGCCGGATCCACCTGCCGGACATTCCGGAACCAGCGGCTCGACTCGCCGGAACCATTGCCGGACATGCAAAATCACCTGCCGGCTACACCAGAACCACTTGGCGAACACTCCGGTATCACCTGCCGGGCATGCCGGAACCAACTCTCAGAGGTGCCAGAACCACATGCCGGACATTCCGGAGTCACCTGCCGGGCATGCCGGAACCACCTGCCGGACATGCCGGAAGAACCGGATTGACTCGCCGGAACGATTGCCGGACATGCAAAATCACCTGCCGGCTACGCCAGAACCACTTGGCGAACACTCCGGAATCACCTGCCGGGCATGGCGGAACCACCTCTCAGACATGCAGGAACCACATTCCAATGACACCGGAAGCACCTGCCGAGCACGCCAGAACCACCTGCTCGACTCGCCAAAACCACCTGCTGGACACGCCAAAATCACCTGCCGGCTACGCCACAACCATTTGGTGAACACTTCGGAATCACCTGCCGGGCTGGCTGGAACCACCTGCCGGTCACGCCAACATCCCCTGCCAGCTATGACAGAACCACTTGGCGGACACCATGGAAACACCTGTCGGGCCGGCCGTAACCACCTCTCAGAGGTGCCAGAACCATGTGCCTCAGATGCCGGAACCACACCCCGAAAAGACCGAAACCACCTACCAGACCAGCCTGAACCACCTGCCGAGCACGCCGGAACCACCTACTCGACTCGTTGGAACCACCTACCTGACACGCCAAAATCACCTGCCGGGTATGCCACAACCACTTGGTGGACACTCCAGAATCATCTGCCGGACATGCCAGAACCAGCTCTCAGAAACACCAGAACCACGTGCCAGACGTGCCGGAAGCACCTGCTGAGCATGCCTGAGCCAAATGCTCGACTTGCAAGAAACACCTGCCATACACGCCAAAATCACCTGCCGGGTATGCCAGAACCACATGGCGGTTACTCCGGAATCACCTGTCGGGCATGCCGGAACCAACTCTCAGACGTGCCAGAACCTCGTGCCGGTCACGCCAGAACCACCTGCCGGACAGACCGGAAACACCTGCTGGAAATGCCGGAACCACCGGCTCGACTCGCCGGAACCACCGCCGGACATGCAAAATGACCTGCCGGCTACGCCAGAACCACTTGGCGAACACTCCGGAATCACCTGTCGGGCATGCCGGAACCACCTCTCAGACTTGCCAGAACCATGTTCCGGACACGCCGGTACCACCTGCCGAGTATGCCGGAACCACCGGATCCACTCCCCAGAACCACCTGCTGGACACCCCAGAATCACCTGCCGACTACGCCAGAACCACTCGGGAGACACTCCGGAACCACCTGCCGGGCATGCCAGAACCACCTCTCAGAGGTGCCAGAATCACATGCCGGACACTCCAGAATCACCTGCCAGGCATGAGGGAACCACCTCTCAGAGGTGCCAGAACCACATGCCGGACACTCCAGAATCACCTGCCGGGCATGCCGGAACCATCTCTCAGACATGCCAGAACCATGTTCCGGACACGCTGGTACCACCTGCCGAGCTCGCCGAAACCCCGTGCTGTACACGCCAAAATCACCTGCCAGCTACGCCAGAACCACACGGCAGACACTACGGAACCACCTGCCGGGCTGGCTGGAACCACCTGCCGGTCACGCCAACATCACCTTTCAGCTACGCCAGAACCACTTGGCGGACACTCCGGAAACACCTCTCCGGCCGTCCGGAACCACCTCACAGATGTGCCAGAACCATGTACCTAACATGCCGGAACCACTCCCCGAACAGACCGAAACCACCTGCAAGACCCGCCTGAACCCACTGGCGAGCACGCCTGATCCACCTGCTCAACTAGCCGGAACCAACTTCCTGACACTCCAAATAACCTACAGGCTACGCCACAAACATTTGGTGAACTCTTCGGAATCACCTGCCGTGCTGGCTCCAGAACCACTCGGCAGACTCTCCGGAACCACCTGCCGGGCATGCCGGAACCACCTCTCAGACATGCCGGAACCACATGCCAATGACACCCGAAGCACCTGCCAAGCACGCCAGAACCACCTGCTCGAATCGCCAAAACCACCTGCTGGACACGCCAAAATCACCTGCCGGCTACGCCACAACCATTTGGTGAACTCTTCGGAATCACCTGCCGGGCTTGCTGGAACCACCTGCCGGTCACGCCAACATCACCTGCCAGCTATGCCAGAACCACTTGGCGGACACCATGGAAACACCTGTCGGGCCGGCCGGAACCACCTCGCAGACGTGCCAGAACCATGAGCCTGAGATGCCGGAACCACTCCCCGAACAGACCGAAAACACCTGCCAGACCCGCCTGAACCCCCTAGCGAGCGAGCCTGATCCACCTGCTCAACTAGCCGGAACCAACTTCCTGACACGCCGAAATCACCTACCAGGTATACAAGAACCACTTGGTGGACACCCCGGAATCATCTGCCGGACATGCCAGAACCAGCTTTCAGACACACCAGAACCACGTGCCAGAGACGCCGGAAGCACCAGCTGAGCATGCCTCAGCCACCTGCTCGACTCGCAAGATACACCTGTCGGACAGGCGAAAATCACCTGCCGGGTACGCCAGAAACAGTTGGCGGACGCTCCGGAATCACCTGTCGGGCGTGCCGGAACCACCTCTCAGACTTGCCAGAACCATGTTCTGGACACGCCGGTACCACCTGCCGAGTATGCCAGAACCAGCTGAACCACTCCCCAGAACCACCTAGTGGACACGCCAAAATAAACTGCAGGCTACGCCAGAACCACTCGGCAGACACTCCGGAATCACAGGCCAGGCATTCCGGAACCACCTCTCAGAGGTGCCAGAACCAAATGCCGGAGACTCCGGTATCACCTGCCGGGCATGTCGGAACCACCTCTCAGAGGTGCCAGAAGCACATGCCGGACACTCCGAAATCACCTGCCGGGCATGCTGGAATCACGCGCTGGAAATGCCGGAACCACCTGCCGGACATGCCGGAACCACCTGCCGGACATTCCGGAACCACCGGCTCGACTCGCCGGAACCATTGCCGGACATGCAAAATCACCTGCCGGCTACGCCAGAACCACTCGGCACACACTCCGGAACCACATGCAGGGCTGGCTGGAACCACCTGCTGGTCACGCCAACATCACCTTTCAGCTACGCCAGAACCACTTGGCGGACACTCCAGAAACACCTCTCCGGCCGGCCGGAACCACCTCTCAGACGTGCCAGAACCATGTGCCTTAGATGCCGGAAACACACCCCGAACAGACCGAAACCACCTGCAAGACCCGCCTGAACCACCTGCCGAGCACGCCGGAACCACCTACTCGACTCGCCGCAACCACCTACCTGACACGCTAAAATCACCTGCCGGGTATGCCACAACCACTTGGTGGACACTCCGGAATCATCTGCCGGAGATGCCAGATCCAGCTCTCAGACACACCAGAACCAGGTGCCGGACACGCCGGAAGCACCTGCTGATCATGCCTGAGCCAAATGCACGACTTGCCAGAAACACCTGCCAGACACGCCAAAATCACCTGCCGGGTACACCAGTACCACGTGGGGGACACTCCGGAATCACCTGTCAGGCATGCCAGAACCAACTCTCAGACGTGCCAGAACCTCGTGCCGGACACGCCAGAACCACCTGCCGGACAGACCGGAACGACCGGCTGGACACACCGGAACCACAGGCTCAAGTCGCCGGAACCACCGCCGGACATGCAAAATGACCTGCCGGCTACGCCATAACCACTTGGCGAACACTCCGGAATCACCTGTCGGGCATGCCGGAACCACCTCTCAGACTTGCCAGAACCATGTTCCGGTCACGCCGGTACAACCTGCCGAGTATGCCGGAACCAGCTGATCCACTCCCCAGAACCACCTGCTGGACACGCCAGAATCACCGGCCGGCTACGCCAGAACCACTCGGCAGACAATCCAGAAACACCTGCCGGGCATGCCGGAACCACCTCTCAGAGGTGCCAGAACCACATGCCGGACACTCCGGAATCACCTGCCTGGCATGCCGGAACCATCTCTCAGACGTGCCAGAACCATGTTCCGGACACGCTGGTACCACCTGCCGAGCTCGCCGGAACCACCTGCTGGACATGCCAAAATCACCTGCCGGCTACGCCAGAACCACGCGGCAGACACTCCGGAATCACCGGCCGGGCTGGCTGGAACAACCTGCCGGTCACGCCAACATCACCTTTCAGCTACGCCAGAACCACTTGGCGGACACTCCGGAAACACCTCTCCGGCCGGCCGGAACCACATCTCAGACGTGCCAGAACCATGTGCCTAAGGTGCCGGAACGACTCCACGAACAGACCGAAAACACCTGCCAGACCCGCCTGAAACCCCTGGCGAGCACGCCTGATCCACCTGCTCAACTAGCCGGAACCACCTTCCTGACACGCCAAAATAACCTGCCGGCTACGCCACAACCATTTGGTGAACTCTTCGGAATCACCTGCCGGGCTTGCTGGAACCACCTGCCGGTCACGACAACATCACCTGCCAGCTATGCCAGAACCACTTGGCGGACACCATGGAAACACCTGTCAGGCCGGCCGGAACCACCTCTCAGACGTGCCAGAACCATGAGCCTGACATGCCGGAACCACTCCCGGAACAGACCGAAACCACCTGCCAGACCTGCCTGAACCCCCTGGCGAGCATGCCTGATCCACCTGCTCAACTAGCCGGAACCACCTTCCTGACACGCCAAAAGCACCTGCCAGCTACGCCACAAACATTTGGTGAACTCTTCGGAATCAACTGCCGGGCTGGCTCCAGAACCACTCGGCAGACTCTCCGGAACCACCTGCCGGGAAGCCGGAACCACCTCTCAGACATGCTGGAACCACATGCCAATGACACCGGAAGCACCTGCCAAGCACGCCAGAACCACCTGCTCGACTCGCCAAAACCACCTGCTGGACACGCCAAAATCAACTGCCGGCTACGCCAGAACCACTCGGCAGACACTCCGGAATCACAGGCCAGGCATTCCGGAACCACCTCTCAGAGCTGCCAGAACCACATGCCGGACACTCCGGAATCACCTGCCGGGCATGCTCGAACCACGTGCCGGAAATGCCGGAACCACCTGCTGGACATGCCGGAACCACCTGCCGGACATTCCGGAACCACCGGCTCGACTCGACGGAACCATTGCCGGACATGCAAAATCACCTGCCGGCTACACCAGAACCACTTGGCGAACACTCTGGTATCACCTGACGGGCATGCCGGAACCACCTCTCAGAGGTGCCAGAACCACATGCCGGACACTCCGGAATCACCTGCCGGGCATGCCGGAACCACCTGCTGGACATGCCGGAACCACAGGCCCGACTCGCCGGAACCATTGCCGGACATGTAAAATCACCTGCCGGCTACGCCAAAACGACTTGGCGAACACTCCGGAATCACCTGCCGGGCATGGCGGAACCACCTCTCAGACATGCCGGAACCACATGCCAATCACACTGGAAGCACCTGCCGAGCACGCCAGAACCACCTGCTCGACTCGCCAAAACCACCTGCTGGACACGCCAAAATCACCTGCCGGCTACGCCACAACCATTTGGTGAAATCTTCGGAATCACCTGCCGGGCTGGCTGGAACCACCTGCCGGTCACTCCAACATCACCTGCCAGCTATGCCAGAACCACTTGGCGGACACCATGGAAACACCTGTCGGGTCGGCCGGAACCACCTCTCAGACGTGCCAGGACCATGTGCCTGAGATGCCGGAACCACACCCTGAACAGACCGAAAACACCTGCCAGACCCGCCTGAACCACCTGCCGAGCACGCCGGAACCACCTACTCGACTCGCCGGAACCACCTACCTGGCACTCTAAAATCACCTGCCGGGTATGCCACAACCACTTGGTGGACACTCCGGAATCATCTGCCGGACATGCCAGAACCAGCTCTCAGACACACCAGAACCACGTGACAGACACGCCGGATGCACCTGCTGATCATGCCTGAGCCAAATGCTCGACTTGCCAGAAACACCTGCCAGACACGCCAAAATCATCAGCCGGGTACGCCAGAACCACGTGGCGGACACTCCGGAATCACCTTTCGGGCATGCCGGAACCAACTCTCAGACGTGCCAGAACCTCGTGCCGGACACGCCAGAACCACCGGCCGGACAGACCGGAAAAACCTGCTGCACACGCCGGAACCACCGGAGCGACTCCCCGGAACCACCGCCGGACATGCAAAATGACATGCCGGCTACACCAGAACCACTTGGCGAACACTCCGGAATCACCTGTCGGGCATGCCTGAACCACCTCTCAGACTTGCCAGAACCATGTTCTGGATACGCTGGTACCACCTGCCGAGTATGCCGGAACCGCATGATCTACTCCCTAGAACCACCTGCTGGACACTCCAGAATCACCTGCCGGCTACTCCAGAACCACTCGGCAGACACTCCGGAACCACCTGCCGGCCATGCCGGAGCCACCTCTCAGAGGTGCCAGAACCACATGGCGGACACTCCGGAATCACCTGTCGGACATGCCGGAACCATGTCTCAGACGTGCCAGAACCATGTTCCGGACACGCCGGTACCACCTGCCGAGCTCGCCGGAACCACCTGCTGGACACGCCAAAATCACATGCCGGCTACGCCAGAACCACTCGGCAGACACTCCGGAATCACCTGCGGGGCTTGCTGGAACCACCTGCCGGTCACGCCAACATCACCTGCCAGCTATGCCAGAACCACTTGGCGGACACTCCGGAAACACCTGTCGGGCCGGCCGGAACCACCTCTCAGACGTGCCAGAACCATGTGCCTGAGATGCCGGAACCACTCCCCGAACAGACCGAAACCACCTGCCAGACCCTCCTGAACCCCCTGGCGAGCACGCCTGATCCACCTGCTCAACTAGCCGGAACCACCTTCCTGACACGCCAAAATCACCTGCCAGGTATACAAGAACCACTTGGTGGACACTCCGGAATCATCTCCCGGAGATGCCAGAACCAGCTCTCAGACACACCAGAACCACATGCCAGGGACGCAGGAAGCACCAGCTGAGCATGCCTCAGCCACCTGCTCAACTCGCAAGATACGCCTGTCGGACAGGCGAAAATCACCTGCCGGGTACGCCAGAAACACTTGGCGGACGCTCCGTAATCACCTGTCGGGCGTGCCGGAACCACCTCTCAGACTTGCCAGAACCAAGTTCTGGACACGCCGGTACCACCTGCCGAGTATGCCGGAACCAGCTGATCCACTCCCCAGAAACACCTAGTGGACACGCCAAAATCAACTGCCGGCTACGCCAGAACCACTCGGCAGACACTCCGGAATCACATGCCAGGCATTCCGGAACCACCTCTCAGAGGTGCCAGAACCAAATGCCGGACACTCCAGTATCACCTGCCGGGCATGCTCGAACCACGTGCCGGAAATGCCGGAACCACCTGCTGGACATGCCGGAACCACCTGCCGGACATTCCGGAACCACCGGCTCGACTCGACGGAACCATTGCCGGACATGCAAAATCACCTGCCGGCTACGCCAGAACCACTTGGTGAACACTCTGGTATCACCTGACGGGCATGCCGGAACCACCTCTCAGAGGTGCCAGAACCACATGCCGGACACTCCGGAATCACCTGCCGGGCATGCCGGAACCACCTGCCGGACATGCCGGAACCACCGGCCCGACTCGCCGGAACCATTGCCGGACATGTAAAATCACCTGCCGGCTACGCCAAAACGACTTGGCGAACACTCCGGAATCACCTGCCGGGCATGGCGGAACCACCTCTCAGACATGCCGGAACCACATGCCAATCACACTGGAAGCACCTGCCGAGCACGCCAGAACCACCTGCTCGACTCGCCAAAACCACCTGCTGGACACGCCAAAATCACCTGCCGGCTACGCCACAACCATTTGGTGAAATCTTCGGAATCACCTGCCGGGCTGGCTGGAACCACCTGCCGGTCACTCCAACATCACCTGCCAGCTATGCCAGAACCACTTGGCGGACACCATGGAAACACCTGTCGGGTCGGCCGGAACCACCTCTCAGACGTGCCAGAACCATGTGCCTGAGATGCCGGAACCACACCCCGAACAGACCGAAAACACCTGCCAGACCCGCCTGAACCACCTGCCGAGCACGCCGGAACCACCTACTCGACTCGCCGGAACCACCTACCTGGCACTCTAAAATCACCTGCCGGGTATGCCACAACCACTTGGTGGACACTCCGGAATCATCTGCCGGACATGCCAGAACCAGCTCTCAGACACACCAGAACCACGTGACAGACACGCCGGATGCACCTGCTGATCATGCCTGAGCCAAATGCTCGACTTGCCAGAAACACCTGCCAGACACGCCAAAATCATCAGCCGGGTACGCCAGAACCACGTGGCGGACACTCCGGAATCACCTTTCGGGCATGCCGGAACCAACTCTCAGACGTGCCAGAACCTCGTGCCGGACACGCCAGAACCACCGGCCGGACAGACCGGAAAAACCTGCTGCACACGCCGGAACCACCGGCGCGACTCCCCGGAACCACCGCCGGACATGCAAAATGACATGCCGGCTACACCAGAACCACTTGGCGAACACTCCGGAATCACCTGTCGGGCATGCCTGAACCACCTCTCAGACTTGCCAGAACCATGTTCTGGATACGCTGGTACCACCTGCCGAGTATGCCGGAACCGCATGATCTACTCCCTAGAACCACCTGCTGGACACTCCAGAATCACCTGCCGGCTACTCCAGAACCACTCGGCAGACACTCCGGAACCACCTGCCGGCCATGCTGGAGCCACCTCTCAGAGGTGCCAGAACCACATGGCGGACACTCCGGAATCACCTGTCGGACATGCCGGAACCATGTCTCAGACGTGCCAGAACCATGTTCCGGACACGCCGGTACCACCTGCCGAGCTCGCCGGAACCACCTGCTGGACACGCCAAAATCACATGCCGGCTACGCCAGAACCACTCGGCAGACACTCCGGAATCACCTGCGGGGCTTGCTGGAACCACCTGCCGGTCACGCCAACATCACCTGCCAGCTATGCCAGAACCACTTGGCGGACACTCCGGAAACACCTGTCGGGCCGGCCGGAACCACCTCTCAGACGTGCCAGAACCATGTGCCTGAGATGCCGGAACCACTCCCCGAACAGACCGAAACCACCTGCCAGACCCTCCTGAACCCCCTGGCGAGCACGCCTGATCCACCTGCTCAACTAGCCGGAAGCAACTTCCTGACACGCCAAAATCACCTGCCAGGTATACAAGAACCACTTGGTGGACACTC
Organism: Equus przewalskii; assembly: GCF_037783145.1. NCBI lineage: Eukaryota > Metazoa > Chordata > Mammalia > Perissodactyla > Equidae > Equus > Equus przewalskii. The sequence continues at coordinate 18,486 of NW_027228260.1, forward strand.
CGGAATCATCTCCCGGAGATGCCAGAACCAGCTCTCAGACACACCAGAACCACATGCCAGGGACGCAGGAAGCACCAGCTGAGCATGCCTCAGCCACCTGCTCAACTCGCAAGATACGCCTGTCGGACAGGCGAAAATCACCTGCCGGGTACGCCAGAAACACTTGGCGGACGCTCCGTAATCACCTGTCGGGCGTGCCGGAACCACCTCTCAGACTTGCCAGAACCAAGTTCTGGACACGCCGGTACCACCTGCCGAGTATGCCGGAACCAGCTGATCCACTCCCCAGAACCACCTAGTGGACACGCCAAAATCAACTGCCGGCTACGCCAGAACCACTCGGCAGACACTCCGGAATCACATGCCAGGCATTCCGGAACCACCTCTCAGAGGTGCCAGAACCAAATGCCGGACACTCCAGTATCACCTGCCGGGCATGCCGGAACCACCTCTCAGAGGTGCCAGAACCACATGCCGGGCACTCCAGAATCACCTGTCGGGCATGCCGGAACCACCTGCCGGACATGCCGGAACCACCTGCCGGACATTCCGGAACCACCGGCTCGACTCGCCAGAACCATTGCCGGACATGCAATATCACCTGACGTCTACGCCAGAACCACTTGGCCAACACTCCGGAATCACCTGCCGGGCATGGCGGAACCACCTCTCAGACATGCCGGAACCACATGCCAATCACACCGGAAGTACCTGCCGAGCACGCCAGAACCACCTGCTCGACTCGCCAAAACCACCAGCTGGCCACGCCAAAATCACCTGCCGGCTACGCCAGAACCACTCGGCAGACACTCCGGAATCACATGCCAGGCATTTCGGGACCACCTCTCAGAGGAGCCAGAACCACATGCCGGACACTCCGGAATCACCTGCCGGGCATGCCGGAACCACCTCTCAGAGGTGCCAGAACCACATGCCGGACACTCCGGAATCACCTGCCCGGCATGCCGGAACCACCTGCCGGACATGCCGGAACCACCGGCTCGACTCGCCGGAACCATTGCCGGACATGCAAAATCACCTGCCGGCTATGCCTGAACCACTTGGGGAACACTCCGGAATCACCTGCCGGGCATGGCGGAAGCACCTCTCAGACATGCCGGAACCACATGCCAATGACACCAGAAGCACCTGCCGAAATGCCAGAACCAACTGCTCGATTCGCCAAAACCACCAGCTGGACAGGCCAAAATCACCTTCCGGCTACGCCACAACCATTTGGTGAACACTTCGGAATCACCTGCCGGGCTGGCTGGAACCACCTGCCGGTCACGCCAACATCACCTGCCAGCTATGCCAGAACCACTTGGCGGACACCATGGAAACACCTGTCGGGCCGGCCGGAACCACCTCTCAGACGTGTCAGAACCATGTGCCTGAGATGCCGGAACCACACCCCGAACAGACCGAAACCACCTGCCAGACCCGCCTGAACCACCTGCAGAGCACGCCGGAACCATCTACTCGACTCGCTGGAACCACCTACATGACACGCTAAAATCACCTGCCGGGTATGCCACAACCACTTGGTGGACACTCCGGAATCATCTGCCGGACATGCCAGAACCAGCTCTCAGACACACCAGAACCACGTGCCAGACACGCCGGAAGCACCTGCTGAGCATGCCTGAGCCAAATGCTCGACTTGCAAGAAACACCTGCCAGACACGCCAAAATCACCTGTCGGGTTCGCCAGAACCACGTGGCGGACACTCCAGAATCACCTGTTGGGCATGCCGGAACCGCCTCTCAGACTTGCCAGAACCATGTTCCGGACACGACGGTACCACCTGCCGAGTATGCCGGAACCACCTGATCCACTCCCCAGAACCTCCTGCTGGACACGCCAGAATCACCTGCCGACTACGCCAGAACCACTCGGCACAACCTCCGGAACCACCCGCCGGGCATGCCGAAACCACCTCTCAGAGGTGCCAGAACCATATGCCGGACACTCCAGAATCACCTGCCTGGCATTCCGGAACCATCTCTAAGACGTGCAAGAACCATGTGCAGGACACGCTGGTACCACCTGCCGAGCTCGCCGGAACCACCTGCTGTACACGCCAAAATCACCTGCCAGCTACGCCAGAACCACATGGCAGACACTCCGGAATCACCTGCCGGGCTGGCTGGAACCACCTGCCGGTCACGCCAACATCACCTCTCAGCTACGCCTGAACCACTTGGCGGACACTCCGGAAACACCTCTGCGGCCGGCCGGAACCACCTCTCAGACGTGCCAGAACCATGTGCCTGGGATGCCGTTACCACTCCCCGAACAGACCGAAACCACCTGCCAGACCCGCCTGAACCACCTGGCGAGCACGCCTGATCCACCTGCTCAACTAGCCGGAACCACCTTCCTGACACGCCAAAATCACCTGCAGGATACGCCACAACCATTTGGTGAACTCTTCGGAATCACCTGCCGGGCTGGCTCCAGAACCACTCGGCAGACACTCCGGAACCACCTGCCGGGCCTGCCAGAACCACCTCTCAGAGATGCCGGAACCACATGCCAATGACACCGGAAGCACCTGCCGAGCACGCCAGAACCACCTGCTCGACTCGCCAAAACCACCTGCTGGACCCGCCAAAATAACCTGCCGCCTACGCCACAACCATTTGGTGAACTCTTCGGAATCACCTGCCGGGCTTGCTGGAACCACCTGCCGGTCACGCCAACATCACCTGCCAGCTATGCCAGAACCACTTGGCGGACACCATGGAAACACCTGTCGGGCCTGCCGCAACCACCTCTCAGACGTGACAGAACCATGTGCCTGAGATGCCGGAACCACTCCCCGAACAGACCGAAACCACCTGCCAGACCCGCCTGAACCCCCTGGCGAGCACGCCTGATGCACCTGCTCAACTAGCCGTAACCAACTTCCTGACACGCCAAAATCACCTGCCAGGTATACCAGAACCACTTGGTGGACACTCCGGAATCATCTGCCGGACATGCCGGAACCAGCTCTCAGACACACCAGAACCACGTGCCAGAGACGCCGGAAGCACCAGCTGAGCATGCCTGAGCCACCTGCTCGACTCGCAAGAAACACCTGTCGGACATGCCAAAATCACCTGCCGGGTACGCCAGAAACACTTGGCGGACGCTCCGGAATCACCTGTCGGGCGTGCCGGAACCTCCTCTCAGACTTGCCAGAACCATGTTCCGGACACGCCGGATCCACCTGCCGAGTATGCCGGAACCAGCTGATCCACTCCCCAGAACCACCCAGTGGACACGCCAAAATCAACTGCCGGCTACGCCAGAACCACTCGGCAGACACTCCGGAATCACAGGCCAGGCATTCCGGAACCACCTCTCAGAGCTGCCAGAACCACATGCCGGACACTCCGGAATCACCTGCCGGGCATGCTGGAACCACGTGCCGGACATGCCGGAACCACTGCCGGACATGCCGGAACCACCTGCCGGACATTCCGGAACCACCGGCTCGACTCGACGGAACCATTGCCGGACATGCAAAATCACCTGCCGGCTACGCCAGAACCAGTTGGCGAACACTCCGGTATCACCTGACGGGCATGCCGGAACCACCTCTCAGAGGTGCCAGAACCACATGCCGGACACTCCGGAATCACCTGCCGGGCATGCCGGAACCACCTGCCGGACATGCCGGAACCACCGGCCCGACTCGCCGGAACCATTGCCGGACATGCAAAATCACCTGCCAGCTACGCCAAAACCACTTGGCGAACACTCCGGAATCACCTGCCGGGCATGGCGGAACCACCTCTCAGACATGCCGGAACCACATGCCAATGACACCGGAAGCACCTGCCGAGCACGCCAGAACCACCTGCTCGACTCACCAAAATCACCTGCCGGCTACGCCACAACCATTTGGTGAAATCTTCGGAATCACCTGCCGGGCTGGCTGGAACCACCTGCCGGTCACGCCAAAATCACCTGCCAACTATGCCAGAACCACTTGGCGGACACCATGGAAACACCTGTCGGGCCGGCCGGAACCACCTATCAGACGTGCCAGAACCATGTGCCTGAGATGCCGGAACCACACCCCTAACAGACCGAAACCACCTGCCAGACCCGCCTGAACCACCTGCCGAGCACGCCGGAACCACCTACTCGCCTCGCTGGAACCACCTACCTGACACGCTAAAATCACCTGCCCGGTATGCCACAACCACTTGATGGACACTCCGGAATCATCTGCCGGACATGCCAGAACCAGCTCTCAGACACACCAGAACCACGTGCCAGACACGCCCGAATCACCTGCTGAGCATGCCTGAGCCAAATGCTCGACTTGCAAGAAACACCTGCCAGACACGCCAAAATCACCAGCCGGGTACGCCAGAACCACGTGGCGGACACTCCGGAATCACCTGTCGGGCATGCCGGAACCACCTCTCAGACGTGCCAGAGCCTCGTGCCGGTCACGCCAGAACCACCTGCCGGACACGCCGGAACCACCGGCTCCACTCGCCGGAACCACCGTCGGACATGCAAAATGACCTGCCGGCTACGCCAGAACCACTTGGCGAAGACTCCGGAATCACCTGTCGGGCATGCCGGAACCACCTCTCAGACTTGCCAGAACCATGTTCCGGACACGCCGGTACCACCTGCCGAGTATGCCGGAACCACCTGATCCACTCCCCAGAACCACCTGCTGGACAACCCAGAATCACCTGCCGGCTACGCCAGAACCACTCGGCAGACACTCAGGAACCAACTGCCGGGCATGCCGGAACCACCTCTCAGAGGTGCCAGAACCACATGCCGGACACCCGGAATCACCTGCCGGGCATGCCGGAACCATCTCTCAGACGTGCCAGAACCATGTTCCGGACACGCCGGTACCACCTGCCGAGCTCGCCGGAACCACCTGCTGGACACGCCAAAATCACCTGTCGGCTACGCCCGAACCACACGGCAGACACTCCGGAATCACCTGCCGGGCTGACTGGAACCACCTGCCGGTCACGCCAACATCACCTTTCAGCTACGCCAGAACCACTTGGCGGACACTCCGGAAACACCTCTCCGGCCGGCCGGAACCACCTCTCAGACGTGCCAGAACCATGTGCCTGAGATGGCGGAACCACTCCCCGAACAGACCGAAACCACCTGCGAGAAACGCCTGAACCCCCTGGCGAGCACGCCTGATCCACCTGCTCAACTAGCCGGAAACAACTTCCTGACACGCCAAAATAACCTCCCGGCTTCGCCACAACCATTTGGTGAACTCTTCGGAATCACCTGCCGGGCTGGCTCCAGAACCACTCGGCAGACACTCCGGAACCACCTGCCGGGCATGCCGGAACCACCTCTCAGACATGCCGGAACCACATGCCAATGATACCCGAAGCACCTGCCGGGCCCGCGACTACCACGTGCTCGACTCGCCAAAACCCCCTGTGGGGCACTCCAAAATCACCTGCTGGCTACGCCACAACCATTTGTTGAACTCTTCGGAATCACCTGCTGGGCTTGCTGGAACCACCTGCCGGTCACACCAACGTCACCTGCCAGCTATGCCAGAACCAGTTGGCGGACACCATGGAAACACCTGTCGGGCCGGCCGCAATCACCTCTCTGACGTGCCAGAACCATGAGCCTGAGATGCCGGAACCACTCCCCGAACAGACCGAAACCACCTGCCAGACCCGCCTGAACCCCCTGGTGAGCATGCCTTATCCACCTGCTCAACTAGCCGGAACCACCTTCCTGACACGCCAAAATCACCTGCCAGGTATACCAGAACCACTTGGTGGACACTCCGGAATCATCTGCCGGACATGCCAGAACCAGCTCTCAGACACACCAGAACCACGTGCCAGAGACGCCGGAAGCACCAGCTGAGCATGCCTGAGCCACCTGCTCGACACCCAAGAAACACCTGTCGGACATGCCAAAATCACCTGCCGGCTACGCCACAACCATTTGGTGAACTCTTCGGAATCACCTGCCGGGCTGGCTCCAGAACCACTCGACAGACACTCCGGAACCACCTGCCGGGCATGCCGGAACCACCTCTCAGACATGCCAAAACCACATGCCAATGACACCGGAAGCACCTTCCGAGCACGCCAGAACCACCTGCTCGACTCGCCAAAACCACGTGCTGGACACTCCAAAATCACCTGCCGGCTACACCAGAACCACTCGGCAGACACTCCGGAATCACATGCCGGGCATTCCGGAACCACATCTCAGAGGTGCCAGAACCAAATCATGGACACTCCGGTATCACCTGCCAGGCATGCCGGAACCACCTCTCAGAGGTGCCAGAACCACATGCCGGACACTCCGGAATCACCTGCCGGGCTGGCTGGAACCACCTGCCGGTCACGCCAACATCACCTTACAGCTACGCCAGAACCACTTGGCGGACACTCCGGAAACACCTGTCGGGCATGCCGGAACCAACTCTCAGACGTGCCAGAACCTCTTGCCGGAGACGCCAGAACCACCAGCCGGACAGACCGGAACCACCTGCTGGACACGCCGGAACCACCGGCTCGACTCGCCGGAACCACCACCGGACATGCAAAATTACCTGCCGGCTATGCTAGAACCACTAGGCGAACACTCCGGAATCACCTGTCGGGCATGCCGGAACCACCTCTCAGACTTGCGAGAACCATGTTCCGGACACGCCGGTACCACCTGCCGAGTATGCCGGAACCAGCTGATCCACTCCCCAGAACCACCCAGTGGACACGCCAAAATCAACTGCCGGCTACGCCAGAACCACTCGGCAGACACTCCGGAATCACAGGCCAGGCATTCCGGAACCACCTCTCAGAGCTGCCAGAACCACATGCCGGACACTCCGGAATCACCTGCCGGGCATGCTGGAACCACGTGCCGGACATGCCGGAACCACTGCCGGACATGCCGGAACCACCTGCCGGACATTCCGGAACCACCGGCTCGACTCGACGGAACCATTGCCGGACATGCAAAATCACCTGCCGGCTACGCCAGAACCAGTTGGCGAACACTCCGGTATCACCTGACGGGCATGCCGGAACCACCTCTCAGAGGTGCCAGAACCACATGCCGGACACTCCGGAATCACCTGCCGGGCATGCCGGAACCACCTGCCGGACATGCCGGAACCACCGGCCCGACTCGCCGGAACCATTGCCGGACATGCAAAATCACCTGCCAGCTACGCCAAAACCACTTGGCGAACACTCCGGAATCACCTGCCGGGCATGGCGGAACCACCTCTCAGACATGCCGGAACCACATGCCAATGACACCGGAAGCACCTGCCGAGCACGCCAGAACCACCTGCTCGACTCACCAAAATCACCTGCCGGCTACGCCACAACCATTTGGTGAAATCTTCGGAATCACCTGCCGGGCTGGCTGGAACCACCTGCCGGTCACGCCAAAATCACCTGCCAACTATGCCAGAACCACTTGGCGGACACCATGGAAACACCTGTCGGGCCGGCCGGAACCACCTATCAGACGTGCCAGAACCATGTGCCTGAGATGCCGGAACCACACCCCTAACAGACCGAAACCACCTGCCAGACCCGCCTGAACCACCTGCCGAGCACGCCGGAACCACCTACTCGCCTCGCTGGAACCACCTACCTGACACGCTAAAATCACCTGCCCGGTATGCCACAACCACTTGATGGACACTCCGGAATCATCTGCCGGACATGCCAGAACCAGCTCTCAGACACACCAGAACCACGTGCCAGACACGCCCGAATCACCTGCTGAGCATGCCTGAGCCAAATGCTCGACTTGCAAGAAACACCTGCCAGACACGCCAAAATCACCAGCCGGGTACGCCAGAACCACGTGGCGGACACTCCGGAATCACCTGTCGGGCATGCCGGAACCACCTCTCAGACGTGCCAGAGCCTCGTGCCGGTCACGCCAGAACCACCTGCCGGACACGCCGGAACCACCGGCTCCACTCGCCGGAACCACCGTCGGACATGCAAAATGACCTGCCGGCTACGCCAGAACCACTTGGCGAAGACTCCGGAATCACCTGTCGGGCATGCCGGAACCACCTCTCAGACTTGCCAGAACCATGTTCCGGACACGCCGGTACCACCTGCCGAGTATGCCGGAACCACCTGATCCACTCCCCAGAACCACCTGCTGGACAACCCAGAATCACCTGCCGGCTACGCCAGAACCACTCGGCAGACACTCAGGAACCAACTGCCGGGCATGCCGGAACCACCTCTCAGAGGTGCCAGAACCACATGCCGGACACCCGGAATCACCTGCCGGGCATGCCGGAACCATCTCTCAGACGTGCCAGAACCATGTTCCGGACACGCCGGTACCACCTGCCGAGCTCGCCGGAACCACCTGCTGGACACGCCAAAATCACCTGTCGGCTACGCCCGAACCACACGGCAGACACTCCGGAATCACCTGCCGGGCTGACTGGAACCACCTGCCGGTCACGCCAACATCACCTTTCAGCTACGCCAGAACCACTTGGCGGACACTCCGGAAACACCTCTCCGGCCGGCCGGAACCACCTCTCAGACGTGCCAGAACCATGTGCCTGAGATGGCGGAACCACTCCCCGAACAGACCGAAACCACCTGCGAGAAACGCCTGAACCCCCTGGCGAGCACGCCTGATCCACCTGCTCAACTAGCCGGAAACAACTTCCTGACACGCCAAAATAACCTCCCGGCTTCGCCACAACCATTTGGTGAACTCTTCGGAATCACCTGCCGGGCTGGCTCCAGAACCACTCGGCAGACACTCCGGAACCACCTGCCGGGCATGCCGGAACCACCTCTCAGACATGCCGGAACCACATGCCAATGATACCCGAAGCACCTGCCGGGCCCGCGACTACCACGTGCTCGACTCGCCAAAACCCCCTGCGGGGCACTCCAAAATCACCTGCTGGCTACGCCACAACCATTTGTTGAACTCTTCGGAATCACCTGCTGGGCTTGCTGGAACCACCTGCCGGTCACACCAACGTCACCTGCCAGCTATGCCAGAACCAGTTGGCGGACACCATGGAAACACCTGTCGGGCCGGCCGCAATCACCTCTCTGACGTGCCAGAACCATGAGCCTGAGATGCCGGAACCACTCCCCGAACAGACCGAAACCACCTGCCAGACCCGCCTGAACCCCCTGGTGAGCATGCCTTATCCACCTGCTCAACTAGCCGGAACCACCTTCCTGACACGCCAAAATCACCTGCCAGGTATACCAGAACCACTTGGTGGACACTCCGGAATCATCTGCCGGACATGCCAGAACCAGCTCTCAGACACACCAGAACCACGTGCCAGAGACGCCGGAAGCACCAGCTGAGCATGCCTGAGCCACCTGCTCGACACCCAAGAAACACCTGTCGGACATGCCAAAATCACCTGCCGGCTACGCCACAACCATTTGGTGAACTCTTCGGAATCACCTGCCGGGCTGGCTCCAGAACCACTCGACAGACACTCCGGAACCACCTGCCGGGCATGCCGGAACCACCTCTCAGACATGCCGGAACCACATGCCAATGACACCGGAAGCACCTTCCGAGCACGCCAGAACCACCTGCTCGACTCGCCAAAACCACGTGCTGGACACTCCAAAATCACCTGCCGGCTACACCAGAACCACTCGGCAGACACTCCGGAATCACATGCCGGGCATTCCGGAACCACATCTCAGAGGTGCCAGAACCAAATCATGGACACTCCGGTATCACCTGCCAGGCATGCCGGAACCACCTCTCAGAGGTGCCAGAACCACATGCCGGACACTCCGGAATCACCTGCCGGGCTGGCTGGAACCACCTGCCGGTCACGCCAACATCACCTTACAGCTACGCCAGAACCACTTGGCGGACACTCCGGAAACACCTGTCGGGCATGCCGGAACCAACTCTCAGACGTGCCAGAACCTCTTGCCGGAGACGCCAGAACCACCAGCCGGACAGACCGGAACCACCTGCTGGACACGCCGGAACCACCGGCTCGACTCGCCGGAACCACCACCGGACATGCAAAATTACCTGCCGGCTATGCTAGAACCACTAGGCGAACACTCCGGAATCACCTGTCGGGCATGCCGGAACCACCTCTCAGACTTGCGAGAACCATGTTCCGGACACGCCGGTACCACCTGCCGAGTATGCCGGAACCAGCTGATCCACTCCCCAGAACCACCCAGTGGACACGCCAAAATCAACTGCCGGCTACGCCAGAACCACTCGGCAGACACTCCGGAATCACAGGCCAGGCATTCCGGAACCACCTCTCAGAGCTGCCAGAACCACATGCCGGACACTCCGGAATCACCTGCCGGGCATGCTGGAACCACGTGCCGGACATGCCGGAACCACTGCCGGACATGCCGGAACCACCTGCCGGACATTCCGGAACCACCGGCTCGACTCGACGGAACCATTGCCGGACATGCAAAATCACCTGCCGGCTACGCCAGAACCAGTTGGCGAACACTCCGGTATCACCTGACGGGCATGCCGGAACCACCTCTCAGAGGTGCCAGAACCACATGCCGGACACTCCGGAATCACCTGCCGGGCATGCCGGAACCACCTGCCGGACATGCCGGAACCACCGGCCCGACTCGCCGGAACCATTGCCGGACATGCAAAATCACCTGCCAGCTACGCCAAAACCACTTGGCGAACACTCCGGAATCACCTGCCGGGCATGGCGGAACCACCTCTCAGACATGCCGGAACCACATGCCAATGACACCGGAAGCACCTGCCGAGCACGCCAGAACCACCTGCTCGACTCACCAAAATCACCTGCCGGCTACGCCACAACCATTTGGTGAAATCTTCGGAATCACCTGCCGGGCTGGCTGGAACCACCTGCCGGTCACGCCAAAATCACCTGCCAACTATGCCAGAACCACTTGGCGGACACCATGGAAACACCTGTCGGGCCGGCCGGAACCACCTATCAGACGTGCCAGAACCATGTGCCTGAGATGCCGGAACCACACCCCTAACAGACCGAAACCACCTGCCAGACCCGCCTGAACCACCTGCCGAGCACGCCGGAACCACCTACTCGCCTCGCTGGAACCACCTACCTGACACGCTAAAATCACCTGCCCGGTATGCCACAACCACTTGATGGACACTCCGGAATCATCTGCCGGAGATGCCAGATCCAGCTCTCAGACACACCAGAACCAGGTGCCGGACACGCCGGAAGCACCTGCTGATCATGCCTGAGCCAAATGCACGACTTGCCAGAAACACCTGCCAGACACGCCAAAATCACCTGCCGGGTACACCAGTACCACGTGGGGGACACTCCGGAATCACCTGTCAGGCATGCCAGAACCAACTCTCAGACGTGCCAGAACCTCGTGCCGGACACGCCAGAACCACCTGCCGGACAGACCGGAACGACCGGCTGGACACACCGGAACCACAGGCTCAAGTCGCCGGAACCACCGCCGGACATGCAAAATGACCTGCCGGCTACGCCATAACCACTTGGCGAACACTCCGGAATCACCTGTCGGGCATGCCGGAACCACCTCTCAGACTTGCCAGAACCATGTTCCGGTCACGCCGGTACAACCTGCCGAGTATGCCGGAACCAGCTGATCCACTCCCCAGAACCACCTGCTGGACACGCCAGAATCACCGGCCGGCTACGCCAGAACCACTCGGCAGACAATCCAGAAACACCTGCCGGGCATGCCGGAACCACCTCTCAGAGGTGCCAGAACCACATGCCGGACACTCCGGAATCACCTGCCTGGCATGCCGGAACCATCTCTCAGACGTGCCAGAACCATGTTCCGGACACGCTGGTACCACCTGCCGAGCTCGCCGGAACCACCTGCTGGACATGCCAAAATCACCTGCCGGCTACGCCAGAACCACGCGGCAGACACTCCGGAATCACCGGCCGGGCTGGCTGGAACAACCTGCCGGTCACGCCAACATCACCTTTCAGCTACGCCAGAACCACTTGGCGGACACTCCGGAAACACCTCTCCGGCCGGCCGGAACCACCTCTCAGACGTGCCAGAACCATGTGCCTAAGGTGCCGGAACGACTCCACGAACAGACCGAAAACACCTGCCAGACCCGCCTGAAACCCCTGGCGAGCACGCCTGATCCACCTGCTCAACTAGCCGGAACCACCTTCCTGACACGCCAAAATAACCTGCCGGCTACGCCACAACCATTTGGTGAACTCTTCGGAATCACCTGCCGGGCTTGCTGGAACCACCTGCTGGTCACGACAACATCACCTGCCAGCTATGCCAGAACCACTTGGCGGACACCATGGAAACACCTGTCAGGCCGGCCGGAACCACCTCTCAGACGTGCCAGAACCATGAGCCTGACATGCCGGAACCACTCCCGGAACAGACCGAAACCACCTGCCAGACCTGCCTGAACCCCCTGGCGAGCATGCCTGATCCACCTGCTCAACTAGCCGGAACCAACTTCCTGACACGTCAAAATCACCTGCCAGGTATACAAGAACCACTTGGTGGACACTCCGGAATCATCTGCTGGAGATGCCAGAACCAGCTCTCAGACACACCAGAACCACGTGCCAGAGACGCCGGAAGCACCAGCTGAGCATGCCTGAGCCACCTGCTCGACTCGCAAGATACACCTGTCGGACAGGCGAAAATCACCTGCCGGGTACGCCAGAAACACTTGGTGGACGCTCGGTAATCACCTGTCGGGCATGACGGAACCACCTCTCAGACTTGCCAGAACCATGTTCTGGACACGCCGGTACCACCTGCCGAGTATGCCGGAAGCAGCTGATCCACTCCCGAGAACCACCTATTGGACACGCCAAAATCAACTGCCGGCTATGCCAGAACCACTCGGCAGAGACTCCGGAATCACATGCCAGGCATTCTGGAACCACCTCTCAGAGGTGCCAGAAGCAAATGCCGGAGACTCCGGTATCACCTGCCGGGCATGCCGGAACCACCTCTCAGAGGTGCCAGAACCACATGCCGGACACTCCGGAATCACCTGCCGGGCATGCTGGAACCACGTGCTGGACATGCCGGAACCACCTGCCGGACATGCCGGAACCACCGGCTCGACTCACCGGAACCATTGCCGGACATGCAAAATCACCTGCCGGCTATGCCAGAACCACTTGGGGAACACTCCGGAATCACCTGCCGGGCCTGGCGGAACCACCTCTCAGACATGCCGGAACCATATGCCAATGACACCGGAAGCACCTGCCTAGCACGCCAGAACCACCTGCTCGACTCGCCAGAACCACCTGATGGACACGCCAAAATCACCTTCCGGCTACGCCACAACCATTTGGTGAACACTTCGGAATCACCTGCCGGGCTGGCTGGAACCACCTGCCGGTCACGCCAACATCACCTGCCAGCTATGCCAGAACCACTTGGCGGACACCATGGAAACACCTGTCGGGCCGGCCGGAACCACCTATCATACGTGCCAGAAGCATGTGCCTGAGAAGCCGGAACCACACCCCGAACAGACCGAAACCACCTGCCAGACCCTCCTGAACCAACTGCCGAGCATGCCGGAACCACCTACTCGACTCGCTGGAACCACCTACCTGACACGCTAAAATCACCTGCCGGGTATGCCACAACCACTTGGTGGACACTCCGGAATCATCTGCCGGACATGCCAGAACCAGCTCTCAGACACACCAGAACCACGTGCCAGACACGCCGGAAGCACCTGCTGAGCATGCCTGAGCCAAATGCTCGACTTGCAAGAAACACCTGCCAGACACGCCAAAATCACCTGCCGGGTACGCCAGAACCACGTGGCGGACACTCCGGAATCACCTGTCGGGCATGCCGGAACCAACTCTCAGACGTGCCGGTCACGCCAGAAGCACCTGCCGGACACGGCGGAACCACCGGCTCGACTCGCCGGAACCACCGCCGGACATGCAAAATGACCTGCCGGCTACGCCAGAACCACTTGGCGAACACTCCGGAATCACCTGTCGGGCATGCCGGAACCGCCTCTCAGGCTTGCCAGAACCATGTTCCGGACACGCCGGTACCACCTGCCGAGTATGCCGGAACCACCTGATCCACTCCCCAGAACCACCTGCTGGACACGCCAGAATCACCTGCCGACTACGCCAGAACCACTCGGGAGACACTCCGGAACCACCTGCCGGGCATGCCGGAACCACCTCTCAGAGATGCCAGAACCACATGCCGGACACTCCAGAATCACCTGCCGGGCATGAGGGAACCACCCCTCAGAGGTGCCAGAACCACATGCCGGACACTCCGGAATCACCTGCCGGGCATGCCGGAACCATCTCTCAGACGTGCCAGAACCATGTTCCGGACACGCTGGTACCACCTGCCGAGCTCGCCGGAACCCCCTGCTGGACACGCCAAAATCACCTGCCAGCTACGCCAGAACCACACGGCAGACACTCCGGAACCACCTGCCGGGCTGGCTGGAACCACCTGCCGGTCACGCCAACATCACCTTTCAGCTACGCCAGAACCACTTGGCGGACACTCCGGAAACACCTCTCCGGCCGGCCGGAACCACCTCTCAGACGTGCCAGGACCATGTGCCTTAGATGCCGGAACCACTCCCCGAACAGACCGAAACCACCTGCAAGACCCGCCTGAACCCCCTGGCGAGCACGCCTGATCCACCTGCTCAACTAGCCGGAACCAACTTCCTGACACGCCAAAATCACATGCCAGGTAGACCAGAACCACTTGGTGGACACTCCGGAATCATCTGCCGGGCATGCAGGAACCACCTGCTGGACATGCAAAATGACCTGCCGGCTACGCCAGAACCACTTGGCGAACACTCCGGAATCACCTGTCGGGCATGCCGGAACCGCCTCTCGGACTTGCCAGAATCATGTTCCGGACACGCCGGTACCACCTGCCGAGTATGCCGGAACCACCTGATCCACTCCCCAGTACCACCTGCTGGACATGCCAGAATCACCTGCCGACTACGCCAGAACCACTCGGCAGACACTCCGGAACCACCTGCCGGGC
Source organism: Equus przewalskii (assembly GCF_037783145.1). NCBI lineage: Eukaryota > Metazoa > Chordata > Mammalia > Perissodactyla > Equidae > Equus > Equus przewalskii. The sequence goes on from NW_027228260.1 coordinate 33,534, forward strand.
ATGCCGGAACCACCTCTCAGAGGTGCCAGAACCACATGCCGGACACTCCGGAATCACCTGCCGGGCTGTCTGGAACCACCTGCCGGTCACGCCAACATCACCTGCCAGCTCTGCCAGAGCCACTTGGCGGACACCATGGAAACACCTGTCGGGCCGGCCGGAACCACCTATCAGACGTGCCAGAACCATGTGCCTGAGATGCCGGAACCACACCCCGAAAAGACCGAAACCACCTGCCAGACCCGCCTGAACCACCTGCCGAGCACGCCGGAACCACCTACTCGACTCGCTGGAACCACCTACCTGACACGCTAAAATCACCTGCCGGGTATGCCACAACCACTTGGTGGACACTCCGGAATCATCTGCCGGACATGCCAGAACCAGCTCTCAGACACACCAGAACCACGTGCCAGAGACGCCGGATGCACCAGCTGAGCATGCCTGAGCCACCTGCTCGACTCGCAAGATACACCTGCCAGACACGCCAAAATCACCTGCCGGGTACGCCAGAACCACGTGGCGGACACTCCAGAATCACCTGGCGGGCATGCCGGAACCAACTCTCAGACGTGCCAGAACCTCGTGCCGGTCACGCCAGAAGCACCTGCCGGACACGCCGGAACCACCGGCTCGACTCGCCGGAACCACCGCCGGACATGCAAAATGACCTGCCGGCTACGCCAGAACCACTTGGCGAACACTCCGGAATCACCTGTCGGGCATGCCGGAACCGCCTCTCAGACTTGCCAGAACCATGTTCCGGACACGCCGGTACCACCTGCCGAGTATGCCGGAACCACCTGATCCACTCCCCAGAACCACCTGCTGGACACGCCAGAATCACCTGCCGACTACGCCAAAACCACTCGGCATACACTCCGGAACCACCTGCCGGGCATGCCGGAACCACCTCTCAGAGGTGCCAGAACCACATGCCGGACACTCCGGAATCACCTGCGGGGCATGCCAGAACCACCTCTCAGAGGTGCCAGAACCACATGCCGGACACTCCCGAATCACCTGCCGGGCATGCCGGAACCATCTCTCAGACGTGCCAGAACCATGTTCCGGACATGCTGGTACCACCTGCCGAGCTCGCCGGAACCACCTGCTGGACACGCCAAAATCACCTGCCAGCTACGCCAGAACCACACGGCAGACAGTCCAGAATCACCTGCCGGGCTGGCTGGAACCACTTGCCGGTCACGCCAACATCACCTTTCAGCTACGCCAGAACCACTTGGCGGACACTCCGGAAACACCTCTCCGGCCGGCCGGAACCACCTCTCAGACGTGCCAGAACCATGTTCCTGAGATCCCAGAACCACTCCCCGAACAGACCGAAACCACCTGCCAGACCCGCCTGAACCCCCTGGCGAGCACGCCTGATCCACCTGCTCAACTAGCCGGAACCACCTTCCTGACACGCCAAAATCACCTGACGTCTATGCCACATCCATTTGGTGAACTCTTCGGAATCACCTGCCGGGCTGGCTCCAGAATCACTCGGCAGACTCTCCGGAACCACCTGCCGGGCATGCCGGAACCACCTCTCAGACATGCCGGAACCACATGCCAATGACACCCGAAGCACCTGCCGAGAACGCCAGAACCACGTGCTCGACTTGCCAAAACCACCTGCTGGACACGCCAAAATCACCTGCCGGGTACGCCAGAAACACTTGGCGGACGCTCCGGAATCACCTGTCGGGCGTGCCGGAACCAACTCTCAGACTTGCCAGAACCATGTTCTGGACACGCCGGTACCACTTGCCGAGTATGCCGGAAACAGCTGATCCACTCCCCAGAACCAGCTAGTGGACATGCCAAAATCAACTGCCGGCTACGCCAGAACCACTCGGCAGACACTCCGGAATCACAGGCCAGGCATTCCGGAACCACCGGCTCGACTCGCCGGAACCATTGTCGGACATGCAAAATCACCTGCCGGCTATGCCAGAACCAATTGGGGAACACTCCGGAATCACCTGCCAGGCATGGCGGAACCACATCTCAGACATGCCGGAACCACATGCCAATGACACCGGAAGCACCTGCCGAGCACGCCAGAACCACCTGCTCGACTCGCCAAAACCACCCGCTGGACACGCCAAAATCACCTGCCGGCTACGCCAGAACCACTCGGCACACACTCTGGAATCACCTGCTGGGCTGGCTGGAACCACCTGCCGGTCACGCCAACATCACCTATCAGCTACGCCAGAACCACTTGGCAGACACTCCGGAAACACCTGCCGGGCATGCCGGAACCATCTCTCAAACGTGCCAGAACCATGTTCCGGACGCGCCGGTACCACCTGCCGAGCTCGAAGGAACCACCTGCTGGACAAGCTAAAATCACCTGCCGGCTGCGCCAGAACCACGCGGCAGACACTCCGGAATCACCTGCCGGGCTGGCTGGAACCACCTGCCGGTCACGCCAACATCACCTGCCAGCTATGCCAGAACCACTTGGCGGACACCATGGAAACACCTGTCGGGCCGGCCGGAACCACCTATCATACGTGCCAGAAGCATGTGCCTGAGAAGCCGGAACCACACCCCGAACAGACCGAAACAACCTGCCAGACCCTCCTGAACCAACTGCCGAGCATGCCGGAACCACCTACTCGACTCGCTGGAACCACCTACCTGACACGCTAAAATCACCTGCCGGGTATGCCACAACCACTTGGTGGACACTCCGGAATCATCTGCCGGACATGCCAGAACCAGCTCTCAGACACACCAGAACCACGTGCCAGACACGCCGGAAGCACCTGCTGAGCATGCCTGAGCCAAATGCTCGACTTGCAAGAAACACCTGCCAGACACGCCAAAATCACCTGCCGGGTACGCCAGAACCACGTGGCGGACACTCCGGAATCACCTGTCGGGCATGCCGGAACCAACTCTCAGACGTGCCGGTCACGCCAGAAGCACCTGCCGGACACGGCGGAACCACCGGCTCGACTCGCCGGAACCACCGCCGGACATGCAAAATGACCTGCCGGCTACGCCAGAACCACTTGGCGAACACTCCGGAATCACCTGTCGGGCATGCCGGAACCGCCTCTCAGGCTTGCCAGAACCATGTTCCGGACACGCCGGTACCACCTGCCGAGTATGCCGGAACCACCTGATCCACTCCCCAGAACCACCTGCTGGACACGCCAGAATCACCTGCCGACTACGCCAGAACCACTCGGGAGACACTCCGGAACCACCTGCCGGGCATGCCGGAACCACCTCTCAGAGGTGCCAGAACCACATGCCGGACACTCCAGAATCACCTGCCGGGCATGAGGGAACCACCCCTCAGAGGTGCCAGAACCACATGCCGGACACTCCGGAATCACCTGCCGGGCATGCCGGAACCATCTCTCAGACGTGCCAGAACCATGTTCCGGACACGCTGGTACCACCTGCCGAGCTCGCCGGAACCCCCTGCTGGACACGCCAAAATCACCTGCCAGCTACGCCAGAACCACACGGCAGACACTCCGGAACCACCTGCCGGGCTGGCTGGAACCACCTGCCGGTCACGCCAACATCACCTTTCAGCTACGCCAGAACCACTTGGCGGACACTCCGGAAACACCTCTCCGGCCGGCCGGAACCACCTCTCAGACGTGCCAGGACCATGTGCCTTAGATGCCGGAACCACTCCCCGAACAGACCGAAACCACCTGCAAGACCCGCCTGAACCCCCTGGCGAGCACGCCTGATCCACCTGCTCAACTAGCCGGAACCAACTTCCTGACATGCCAAAATCACATGCCAGGTAGACCAGAACCACTTGGTGGACACTCCGGAATCATCTGCCGGGCATGCAGGAACCACCTGCTGGACATGCAAAATGACCTGCCGGCTACGCCAGAACCACTTGGCGAACACTCCGGAATCACCTGTCGGGCATGCCGGAACCGCCTCTCAGACTTGCCAGAATCATGTTCCGGACACGCCGGTACCACCTGCCGAGTATGCCGGAACCACCTGATCCACTCCCCAGTACCACCTGCTGGACATGCCAGAATCACCTGCCGACTACGCCAGAACCACTCGGCAGACACTCCGGAACCACCTGCCGGGCATGCCGGAACCATCTCTCAGAGGTGCCAGAACCACATGCCGGACACTCCGGAATCACCTGCCGGGCTGTCTGGAACCACCTGCCGGTCACGCCAACATCACCTGCCAGGTCTGCCAGAGCCACTTGGCGGACACCATGGAAACACCTGTCGGGCCGGCCGGAACCACCTATCAGACGTGCCAGAACCATGTGCCTGAGATGCCGGAACCACACCCCGAAAAGACCGAAACCACCTGCCAGACCCGCCTGAACCACCTGCCGAGCACGCCGGAACCACCTACTCGACTCGCTGGAACCACCTACCTGACACGCTAAAATCACCTGCCGGGTATGCCACAACCACTTGGTGGACACTCCGGAATCATCTGCCGGACATGCCAGAACCAGCTCTCAGACACACCAGAACCACGTGCCAGAGACGCCGGATGCACCAGCTGAGCATGCCTGAGCCACCTGCTCGACTCGCAAGATACACCTGCCAGACACGCCAAAATCACCTGCCGGGTACGCCAGAACCACGTGGCGGACACTCCAGAATCACCTGGCGGGCATGCCGGAACCAACTCTCAGACGTGCCAGAACCTCGTGCCGGTCACGCCAGAAGCACCTGCCGGACACGCCGGAACCACCGGCTCGACTCGCCGGAACCACCGCCGGACATGCAAAATGACCTGCCGGCTACGCCAGAACCACTTGGCGAACACTCCGGAATCACCTGTCGGGCATGCCGGAACCGCCTCTCAGACTTGCCAGAACCATGTTCCGGACACGCCGGTACCACCTGCCGAGTATGCCGGAACCACCTGATCCACTCCCCAGAACCACCTGCTGGACACGCCAAAATCAACTGCCGGCTACGCCAGAACCACTCGGCAGACACTCCGGAATCACATGCCGTGCATTCCGGAACCACCTCTCACAGGTGCCAAAACCAAATGCTGGACACTCCGGTATCACCTGCTGGGCATGCCGGAACCACCTCTCAGAGGTGCCAGAACCACATGCCGGACACTCCGGAATCACCTGCCGGGCATGCCGGAACCACCTGCTGGACATGCTGGAACCACCGGCTCGACTAGCCGGAACCCTTGCCGGACATGCAAAATCACCTGCCGGCTACGCCAGAACCACTTGGCGAACACTCCGGAATCACCTGCCGGGCATGCCAGAACCATCTCTCAGACGTGCCAGAACCATGTTCCGGACACGCTGGTACCACCTGCCGAGCTCGCCGGAACCACCTGCTGGACATGCCTAAATCACCTGCCAGCTACGCCAGAACCACACGGCAGACAGTCCGGAATCACCTGCCGGGCTGGCTGGAACCACCTGCCGGTCATGCCAACATCACCTTTCAGCTACGCCAGAACCACTTGGCGGACACTCCGGAAACAGCTCTCCGGCCGGCCGGAACCACCTCTCAGACGTGCCAGAACCATGTGCCTGAGATGCCGGAACCACTCCCCGAACAGACCGAAACCAACTGCCAGACCCGCCTGAACCCACTGGCGAGCACGCCTGATCCACCTGCTCAACTAGCCGGAACCACCTTCCTGACACGTCAAAATCACCTGCCGGCTATGCCACAACCATTTGGTGAACTCTTCGGAATCACCTGCCGGGCTGACTCCAGAACCACTCGGCAGACTCTCCGGAACCACCTGCAGGGCATACCGGAACCACCTCTCAGACATGCCGGAACCACATGCCAATGACACCAGAAGCACCTGCCGAGCACGCCAGAACCACCTGCTCGACGCGCGGAAACCACCCGCTGGACACGCCAAAATCACCTGCCGGCTACGCCACAACCATTTGGTGAACTCTTCGGAATCACCTGCCGGGCTTGCTGGAACCACCTGCTGGTCACGCCAACATCACCTGCCAGCTATGCCAGAACCACTTGGCGGACACCATGGAAACACCTGTCGGGCCGGCCGCAACCACCTCTCAGACGTGCCAGAACCATGAGCCTGAGATGCCGGAACCACTCCCCGAACAGACCGAAACCACCTGCCAGACCCGCCTGAACCCACTGTCGAGCACGCCTGATCCACCTGCTCAACAAGCCGGAACCAACTTCCTGACACGCCAAAATCACCTGCCAGGTATACAAGAACCACTTGGTGGACACTCCGGAATCATCTATCGGAGATGCCAGAACCAGCTCTCAGAAACACCAGAACCACATGCCGGAGACGCAGGAAGCACCAGCTGAGCATGCCTCAGCCACCTGCTCGACTCGCAAGATACACCTGTCGGACAGGCGAAAATCACCTGCCGGGTACGCCAGAAACACTTGGCGGACGCTCCGGAATCACCTGTCGGGCGTGCCGGAACCACCTCTCAGACTTGCCAGAACCATGTTCTGGACACGCCGGTACCACCTGCCGAGTATGCCGGAACCAGCTGATCCACACCCCAGAACCACATAGTGGACACGCCAAAATCAACTGCCGGCCACGCCAGAACCACTCGGCAGACACTCCGGAATCACATGCCAGGCATTCGGGAACCACCTCTCAGAGGTGCAAGAACCAAATGCCAGAGACTCTGATATCACCTGCCAGGCATGCCGGAACCACCTCTCAGAGGTGCAAGAACCAGACGCCAGACACTCCGGAATCACCAGCCGGGCATGCCAGAACCACGTGCTGGACATGCCTGAACCACCTACCGGGCATGCAGTAACCACCTGCCGGACATGCCGGAACCACCGGCTCGACTCTCCGGAACCATTGCCGGACATGCAAAATCACCTGCCGGCTATGCCAGAGCCACTTGGGGAACACTCCGGAATCACCTGCCGGGCATGGCGGAACCACCTCTCAGACATGACGGAACCACATGCCAATGACACCGGAAGCACCTGCCGAGCACGCCAGAACCACCTGCTCGAATCTCCAAAACCACCTGCTGGACACGCCAAAATCACACGCCGGCAATGCCACAACCATTTGGTGAACTCTTCGGAATCACCTGCCGGGCTGGCTGGAACCACCTGCCGGTCACGCCAACATCACTTGCCAGCTATGCCAGAACCACTTGGCGGACACCATGGAAACACCTGTCGGCCGGCCGGAACCACCTATCAGACTTGCCAGAACCATGTTCTGGACACGCCGGTACCACCTGCCGAGTATGCCGGAACCAGCTGATCCACTCCCCAGAACCACCTAGTGGACACGCCAAAATCAACTGCCGGCTACGCCGGAACCACCGGCTCGACTCGCCGGAACCACCGCCGGACATGCAAAATGACCTGCCGGCTATGCCAGAACCGCTTGGCGAACACTCCGGAATCACCTGTCGGGCATGCCGGAACCACCTCTCAGAGGTGCCAGAACCACATGCCGGACACTCCGGAATCACCTGCCGGGCATGCCGGAACCACCTGCTGGACATGCCGGAATCACCTGCCGGACATGAAGGAACCACCGGCTCGACTCGCCGGAACCATTGCCGGACATGCAAAATCACCTGCTGGCTACGCCAAAACCACTTGGCGAACACTCCGGAATCACCTGCCGGGCATGGCGGAACCACCTCTCAGACATGCCAGAACCACATGCCAATGACACCGGAAGCACCTGCCGAGCACGCCAGAACCTCCTGCTCGACTCGCCAAAACCACCTGCTGGACATGCCAAAATCACCTGCCGGCTACGCCACAACCATTTGGTGAACTCTTCGGAATCACCTGCCGGGCTGGCTGGAACCACCTGCCGGTCATGCCAATATCACCTGCCAGCTATGCCAGAACCACTTGGCGGACACCATGGAAACACCTGTCGGGCCGGCCGGAACCACCTATCATACGTGCCAGAAGCATGTGCCTGAGAAGCCGGAACCACACCCCGAACAGACCGAAACCACCTGCCAGACCCTCCTGAACCAACTGCCGAGCATGCCGGAACCACCTACTCGACTCGCTGGAACCACCTACCTGACACGCTAAAATCACCTGCCGGGTATGCCACAACCACTTGGTGGACACTCCGGAATCATCTGCCGGACATGCCAGAACCAGCTCTCAGACACACCAGAACCACGTGCCAGACACGCCGGAAGCACCTGCTGAGCATGCCTGAGCCAAATGCTCGACTTGCAAGAAACACCTGCCAGACACGCCAAAATCACCTGCCGGGTACGCCAGAACCACGTGGCGGACACTCCGGAATCACCTGTCGGGCATGCCGGAACCAACTCTCAGACGTGCCGGTCACGCCAGAAGCACCTGCCAGACACGGCGGAACCACCGGCTCGACTCGCCGGAACCACCGCCGGACATGCAAAATGACCTGCCGGCTACGCCAGAACCACTTGGCGAACACTCCGGAATCACCTGTCGGGCATGCCGGAACCGCCTCTCAGGCTTGCCAGAACCATGTTCCGGACACGCCGGTACCACCTGCCGAGTATGCCGGAACCACCTGATCCACTCCCCAGAACCACCTGCTGGACACGCCAGAATCACCTGCCGACTACGCCAGAACCACTCGGGAGACACTCCGGAACCACCTGCCGGGCATGCCGGAACCACCTCTCAGAGATGCCAGAACCACATGCCGGACACTCCAGAATCACCTGCCGGGCATGAGGGAACCACCCCACAGAGGTGCCAGAACCACATGCCGGACACTCCGGAATCACCTGCCGGGCATGCCGGAACCATCTCTCAGACGTGCCAGAACCATGTTCCGGACACGCTGGTACCACCTGCCGAGCTCGCCGGAACCCCCTGCTGGACACGCCAAAATCACCTGCCAGCTACGCCAGAACCACACGGCAGACACTCCGGAACCACCTGCCGGGCTGGCTGGAACCACCTGCCGGTCACGCCAACATCACCTTTCAGCTACGCCAGAACCACTTGGCGGACACTCCGGAAACACCTCTCCGGCCGGCCGGAACCACCTCTCAGACGTGCCAGGACCATGTGCCTTAGATGCCGGAACCACTCCCCGAACAGACCGAAACCACCTGCAAGACCCGCCTGAACCCCCTGGCGAGCACGCCTGATCCACCTGCTCAACTAGCCGGAACCAACTTCCTGACACGCCAAAATCACCTGCCAGGTAGACCAGAACCACTTGGTGGACACTCCGGAATCATCTGCCGGGCATGCAGGAACCACCTGCTGGACATGCAAAATGACCTGCCGGCTACGCCAGAACCACTTGGCGAACACTCCGGAATCACCTGTCGGGCATGCCGGAACCGCCTCTCGGACTTGAAAGAATCATGTTCCGGACACGCCGGTACCACCTGCCGAGTATGCCGGAACCACCTGATCCACTCCCCAGTACCACCTGCTGGACATGCCAGAATCACCTGCCGACTACGCCAGAACCACTCGGCAGACACTCCGGAACCACCTGCCGGGCATGCCGGAACCACCTCTCAGAGGTGCCAGAACCACATGCCGGACACTCCCGAATCACCTGCCGGGCTGTCTGGAACCACCTGCCGGTCACGCCAACATCACCTGCCAGCTCTGCCAGAGCCACTTGGCGGACACCATGGAAACACCTGTCGGGCCGGCCGGAACCACCTATCAGACGTGCCAGAACCATGTGCCTGAGATGCCGGAACCACACCCCGAAAAGACCGAAACCACCTGCCAGACCCGCCTGAACCACCTGCCGAGCACGCCGGAACCACCTACTCGACTCGCTGGAACCACCTACCTGACACGCTAAAATCACCTGCCGGGTATGCCACAACCACTTGGTGGACACTCCGGAATCATCTGCCGGACATGCCAGAACCAGCTCTCAGACACACCAGAACCACGTGCCAGAGACGCCGGATGCACCAGCTGAGCATGCCTGAGCCACCTGCTCGACTCGCAAGATACACCTGCCAGACACGCCAAAATCACCTGCCGGGTACGCCAGAACCACGTGGCGGACACTCCAGAATCACCTGGCGGGCATGCCGGAACCAACTCTCAGACGTGCCAGAACCTCGTGCCGGTCACGCCAGAAGCACCTGCCGGACACGCCGGAACCACCGGCTCGACTCGCCGGAACCACCGCCGGACATGCAAAATGACCTGCCGGCTACGCCAGAACCACTTGGCGAACACTCCGGAATCACCTGTCGGGCATGCCGGAACCGCCTCTCAGACTTGCCAGAACCATGTTCCGGACACGCCGGTACCACCTGCCGAGTATGCCGGAACCACCTGATCCACTCCCCAGAACCACCTGCTGGACACGCCAGAATCACCTGCCGACTACGCCAAAACCACTCGGCATACACTCCGGAACCACCTGCCGGGCATGCCGGAACCACCTCTCAGAGGTGCCAGAACCACATGCCGGACACTCCGGAATCACCTGCGGGGCATGCCAGAACCACCTCTCAGAGGTGCCAGAACCACATGCCGGACACTCCCGAATCACCTGCCGGGCATGCCGGAACCATCTCTCAGACGTGCCAGAACCATGTTCCGGACATGCTGGTACCACCTGCCGAGCTCGCCGGAACCACCTGCTGGACACGCCAAAATCACCTGCCAGCTACGCCAGAACCACACGGCAGACAGTCCAGAATCACCTGCCGGGCTGGCTGGAACCACTTGCCGGTCACGCCAACATCACCTTTCAGCTACGCCAGAACCACTTGGCGGACACTCCGGAAACACCTCTCCGGCCGGCCGGAACCACCTCTCAGACGTGCCAGAACCATGTTCCTGAGATCCCAGAACCACTCCCCGAACAGACCGAAACCACCTGCCAGACCCGCCTGAACCCCCTGGCGAGCACGCCTGATCCACCTGCTCAACTAGCCGGAACCACCTTCCTGACACGCCAAAATCACCTGACGTCTATGCCACATCCATTTGGTGAACTCTTCGGAATCACCTGCCGGGCTGGCTCCAGAATCACTCGGCAGACTCTCCGGAACCACCTGCCGGGCATGCCGGAACCACCTCTCAGACATGCCGGAACCACATGCCAATGACACCCGAAGCACCTGCCGAGAACGCCAGAACCACGTGCTCGACTTGCCAAAACCACCTGCTGGACACGCCAAAATCACCTGCCGGGTACGCCAGAAACACTTGGCGGACGCTCCGGAATCACCTGTCGGGCGTGCCGGAACCAACTCTCAGACTTGCCAGAACCATGTTCTGGACACGCCGGTACCACTTGCCGAGTATGCCGGAAACAGCTGATCCACTCCCCAGAACCAGCTAGTGGACATGCCAAAATCAACTGCCGGCTACGCCAGAACCACTCGGCAGACACTCCGGAATCACAGGCCAGGCATTCTGGAACCACCGGCTCGACTCGCCGGAACCATTGTCGGACATGCAAAATCACCTGCCGGCTATGCCAGAACCAATTGGGGAACACTCCGGAATCACCTGCCAGGCATGGCGGAACCACATCTCAGACATGCCGGAACCACATGCCAATGACACCGGAAGCACCTGCCGAGCACGCCAGAACCAACTGCTCGACTCGCCAAAACCACCCGCTGGACACGCCAAAATCACCTGCCGGCTACGCCAGAACCACTCGGCACACACTCTGGAATCACCTGCTGGGCTGGCTGGAACCACCTGCCGGTCACGCCAACATCACCTATCAGCTACGCCAGAACCACTTGGCAGACACTCCGGAAACACCTGCCGGGCATGCCGGAACCATCTCTCAAACGTGCCAGAACCATGTTCCGGACGCGCCGGTACCACCTGCCGAGCTCGAAGGAACCACCTGCTGGACAAGCTAAAATCACCTGCCGGCTGCGCCAGAACCACGCGGCAGACACTCCGGAATCACCTGCCGGGCTGGCTGGAACCACCTGCCGGTCACGCCAACATCACCTGCCAGCTATGCCAGAACCACTTGGCGGACACCATGGAAACACCTGTCGGGCCGGCCGGAACCACCTATCATACGTGCCAGAAGCATGTGCCTGAGAAGCCGGAACCACACCCCGAACAGACCGAAACCACCTGCCAGACCCTCCTGAACCAACTGCCGAGCATGCCGGAACCACCTACTCGACTCGCTGGAACCACCTACCTGACACGCTAAAATCACCTGCCGGGTATGCCACAACCACTTGGTGGACACTCCGGAATCATCTGCCGGACATGCCAGAACCAGCTCTCAGACACACCAGAACCACGTGCCAGACACGCCGGAAGCACCTGCTGAGCATGCCTGAGCCAAATGCTCGACTTGCAAGAAACACCTGCCAGACACGCCAAAATCACCTGCCGGGTACGCCAGAACCACGTGGCGGACACTCCGGAATCACCTGTCGGGCATGCCGGAACCAACTCTCAGACGTGCCGGTCACGCCAGAAGCACCTGCCGGACACGGCGGAACCACCGGCTCGACTCGCCGGAACCACCGCCGGACATGCAAAATGACCTGCCGGCTACGCCAGAACCACTTGGCGAACACTCCGGAATCACCTGTCGGGCATGCCGGAACCGCCTCTCAGGCTTGCCAGAACCATGTTCCGGACACGCCGGTACCACCTGCCGAGTATGCCGGAACCACCTGATCCACTCCCCAGAACCACCTGCTGGACACGCCAGAATCACCTGCCGACTACGCCAGAACCACTCGGGAGACACTCCGGAACCACCTGCCGGGCATGCCGGAACCACCTCTCAGAGGTGCCAGAACCACATGCCGGACACTCCAGAATCACCTGCCGGGCATGAGGGAACCACCCCTCAGAGGTGCCAGAACCACATGCCGGACACTCCGGAATCACCTGCCGGGCATGCCGGAACCATCTCTCAGACGTGCCAGAACCATGTTCCGGACACGCTGGTACCACCTGCCGAGCTCGCCGGAACCCCCTGCTGGACACGCCAAAATCACCTGCCAGCTACGCCAGAACCACACGGCAGACACTCCGGAACCACCTGCCGGGCTGGCTGGAACCACCTGCCGGTCACGCCAACATCACCTTTCAGCTACGCCAGAACCACTTGGCGGACACTCCGGAAACACCTCTCCGGCCGGCCGGAACCACCTCTCAGACGTGCCAGGACCATGTGCCTTAGATGCCGGAACCACTCCCCGAACAGACCGAAACCACCTGCAAGACCCGCCTGAACCCCCTGGCGAGCACGCCTGATCCACCTGCTCAACTAGCCGGAACCAACTTCCTGACATGCCAAAATCACATGCCAGGTAGACCAGAACCACTTGGTGGACACTCCGGAATCATCTGCCGGGCATGCAGGAACCACCTGCTGGACATGCAAAATGACCTGCCGGCTACGCCAGAACCACTTGGCGAACACTCCGGAATCACCTGTCGGGCATGCCGGAACCGCCTCTCGGACTTGAAAGAATCATGTTCCGGACACGCCGGTACCACCTGCCGAGTATGCCGGAACCACCTGATCCACTCCCCAGTACCACCTGCTGGACATGCCAGAATCACCTGCCGACTACGCCAGAACCACTCGGCAGACACTCCGGAACCACCTGCCGGGCATGCCGGAACCACCTCTCAGAGGTGCCAGAACCACATGCCGGACACTCCCGAATCACCTGCCGGGCTGTCTGGAACCACCTGCCGGTCACGCCAACATCACCTGCCAGCTCTGCCAGAGCCACTTGGCGGACACCATGGAAACACCTGTCGGGCCGGCCGGAACCACCTATCAGACGTGCCAGAACCATGTGCCTGAGATGCCGGAACCACACCCCGAAAAGACCGAAACCACCTGCCAGACCCGCCTGAACCACCTGCCGAGCACGCCGGAACCACCTACTCGACTCGCTGGAACCACCTACCTGACACGCTAAAATCACCTGCCGGGTATGCCACAACCACTTGGTGGACACTCCGGAATCATCTGCCGGACATGCCAGAACCAGCTCTCAGACACACCAGAACCACGTGCCAGAGACGCCGGATGCACCAGCTGAGCATGCCTGAGCCACCTGCTCGACTCGCAAGATACACCTGCCAGACACGCCAAAATCACCTGCCGGGTACGCCAGAACCACGTGGCGGACACTCCAGAATCACCTGGCGGGCATGCCGGAACCAACTCTCAGACGTGCCAGAACCTCGTGCCGGTCACGCCAGAAGCACCTGCCGGACACGCCGGAACCACCGGCTCGACTCGCCGGAACCACCGCCGGACATGCAAAATGACCTGCCGGCTACGCCAGAACCACTTGGCGAACACTCCGGAATCACCTGTCGGGCATGCCGGAACCGCCTCTCAGACTTGCCAGAACCATGTTCCGGACACGCCGGTACCACCTGCCGAGTATGCCGGAACCACCTGATCCACTCCCCAGAACCACCTGCTGGACACGCCAGAATCACCTGCCGACTACGCCAAAACCACTCGGCATACACTCCGGAACCACCTGCCGGGCATGCCGGAACCACCTCTCAGAGGTGCCAGAACCACATGCCGGACACTCCGGAATCACCTGCGGGGCATGCCAGAACCACCTCTCAGAGGTGCCAGAACCACATGCCGGACACTCCCGAATCACCTGCCGGGCATGCCGGAACCATCTCTCAGACGTGCCAGAACCATGTTCCGGACATGCTGGTACCACCTGCCGAGCTCGCCGGAACCACCTGCTGGACACGCCAAAATCACCTGCCAGCTACGCCAGAACCACACGGCAGACAGTCCAGAATCACCTGCCGGGCTGGCTGGAACCACTTGCCGGTCACGCCAACATCACCTTTCAGCTACGCCAGAACCACTTGGCGGACACTCCGGAAACACCTCTCCGGCCGGCCGGAACCACCTCTCAGACGTGCCAGAACCATGTTCCTGAGATCCCAGAACCACTCCCCGAACAGACCGAAACCACCTGCCAGACCCGCCTGAACCCCCTGGCGAGCACGCCTGATCCACCTGCTCAACTAGCCGGAACCACCTTCCTGACACGCCAAAATCACCTGACGTCTATGCCACATCCATTTGGTGAACTCTTCGGAATCACCTGCCGGGCTGGCTCCAGAATCACTCGGCAGACTCTCCGGAACCACCTGCCGGGCATGCCGGAACCACCTCTCAGACATGCCGGAACCACATGCCAATGACACCCGAAGCACCTGCGGAGAACGCCAGAACCACGTGCTCGACTTGCCAAAACCACCTGCTGGACACGCCAAAATCACCTGCCGGGTACGCCAGAAACACTTGGCGGACGCTCCGGAATCACCTGTCGGGCGTGCCGGAACCAACTCTCAGACTTGCCAGAACCATGTTCTGGACACGCCGGTACCACTTGCCGAGTATGCCGGAAACAGCTGATCCACTCCCCAGAACCAGCTAGTGGACATGCCAAAATCAACTGCCGGCTACGCCAGAACCACTCGGCAGACACTCCGGAATCACAGGCCAGGCATTCTGGAACCACCGGCTCGACTCGCCGGAACCATTGTCGGACATGCAAAATCACCTGCCGGCTATGCCAGAACCAATTGGGGAACACTCCGGAATCACCTGCCAGGCATGGCGGAACCACATCTCAGACATGCCGGAACCACATGCCAATGACACCGGAAGCACCTGCCGAGCACGCCAGAACCACCTGCTCGACTCGCCAAAACCACCCGCTGGACACGCCAAAATCACCTGCCGGCTACGCCAGAACCACTCGGCACACACTCTGGAATCACCTGCTGGGCTGGCTGGAACCACCTGCCGGTCACGCCAACATCACCTATCAGCTACGCCAGAACCACTTGGCAGACACTCCGGAAACACCTGCCGGGCATGCCGGAACCATCTCTCAAACGTGCCAGAACCATGTTCCGGACGCGCCGGTACCACCTGCCGAGCTCGAAGGAACCACCTGCTGGACAAGCTAAAATCACCTGCCGGCTGCGCCAGAACCACGCGGCAGACACTCCGGAATCACCTGCCGGGCTGGCTGGAACCACCTGCCGGTCACGCCAACATCACCTGCCAGCTATGCCAGAACCACTTGGCGGACACCATGGAAACACCTGTCGGGCCGGCCGGAACCACCTATCATACGTGCCAGAAGCATGTGCCTGAGAAGCCGGAACCACACCCCGAACAGACCGAAACCACCTGCCAGACCCTCCTGAACCAACTGCCGAGCATGCCGGAACCACCTACTCGACTCGCTGGAACCACCTACCTGACACGCTAAAATCACCTGCCGGGTATGCCACAACCACTTGGTGGACACTCCGGAATCATCTGCCGGACATGCCAGAACCAGCTCTCAGACACACCAGAACCACGTGCCAGACACGCCGGAAGCACCTGCTGAGCATGCCTGAGCCAAATGCTCGACTTGCAAGAAACACCTGCCAGACACGCCAAAATCACCTGCCGGGTACGCCAGAACCACGTGGCGGACACTCCGGAATCACCTGTCGGGCATGCCGGAACCAACTCTCAGACGTGCCGGTCACGCCAGAAGCACCTGCCGGACACGGCGGAACCACCGGCTCGACTCGCCGGAACCACCGCCGGACATGCAAAATGACCTGCCGGCTACGCCAGAACCACTTGGCGAACACTCCGGAATCACCTGTCGGGCATGCCGGAACCGCCTCTCAGGCTTGCCAGAACCATGTTCCGGACACGCCGGTACCACCTGCCGAGTATGCCGGAACCACCTGATCCACTCCCCAGAACCACCTGCTGGACACGCCAGAATCACCTGCCGACTACGCCAGAACCACTCGGGAGACACTCCGGAACCACCTGCCGGGCATGCCGGAACCACCTCTCAGAGGTGCCAGAACCACATGCCGGACACTCCAGAATCACCTGCCGGGCATGAGGGAACCACCCCTCAGAGGTGCCAGAACCACATGCCGGACACTCCGGAATCACCTGCCGGGCATGCCGGAACCATCTCTCAGACGTGCCAGAACCATGTTCCGGACACGCTGGTACCACCTGCCGAGCTCGCCGGAACCCCCTGCTGGACACGCCAAAATCACCTGCCAGCTACGCCAGAACCACACGGCAGACACTCCGGAACCACCTGCCGGGCTGGCTGGAACCACCTGCCGGTCACGCCAACATCACCTTTCAGCTACGCCAGAACCACTTGGCGGACACTCCGGAAACACCTCTCCGGCCGGCCGGAACCACCTCTCAGACGTGCCAGGACCATGTGCCTTAGATGCCGGAACCACTCCCCGAACAGACCGAAACCACCTGCAAGACCCGCCTGAACCCCCTGGCGAGCACGCCTGATCCACCTGCTCAACTAGCCGGAACCAACTTCCTGACATGCCAAAATCACATGCCAGGTAGACCAGAACCACTTGGTGGACACTCCGGAATCATCTGCCGGGCATGCAGGAACCACCTGCTGGACATGCAAAATGACCTGCCGGCTACGCCAGAACCACTTGGCGAACACTCCGGAATCACCTGTCGGGCATGCCGGAACCGCCTCTCAGACTTGCCAGAATCATGTTCCGGACACGCCGGTACCACCTGCCGAGTATGCCGGAACCACCTGATCCACTCCCCAGTACCACCTGCTGGACATGCCAGAATCACCTGCCGACTACGCCAGAACCACTCGGCAGACACTCCGGAACCACCTGCCGGGCATGCCGGAACCACCTCTCAGAGGTGCCAGAACCACATGCCGGACACTCCGGAATCACCTGCCGGGCTGTCTGGAACCACCTGCCGGTCACGCCAACATCACCTGCCAGCTCTGCCAGAGCCACTTGGCGGACACCATGGAAACACCTGTCGGGCCGGCCGGAACCACCTATCAGACGTGCCAGAACCATGTGCCTGAGATGCCGGAACCACACCCCGAAAAGACCGAAACCACCTGCCAGACCCGCCTGAACCACCTGCCGAGCACGCCGGAACCACCTACTCGACTCGCTGGAACCACCTACCTGACACGCTAAAATCACCTGCCGGGTATGCCACAACCACTTGGTGGACACTCCGGAATCATCTGCCGGACATGCCAGAACCAGCTCTCAGACACACCAGAACCACGTGCCAGAGACGCCGGATGCACCAGCTGAGCATGCCTGAGCCACCTGCTCGACTCGCAAGATACACCTGCCAGACACGCCAAAATCACCTGCCGGGTACGCCAGAACCACGTGGCGGACACTCCAGAATCACCTGGCGGG
>NW_027228261.1:0-17876 GCF_037783145.1 Equus przewalskii
GTGGAGCCGGTGGTTCCGGCGTGTCCGGCAAGTGGTTCTGGCGTGACCGGCACGAGATTCTGGGACGTCTGAGAGTTGGTTCCGGCATGCCCGACAGGTGATTCCGGAGTGTCCGCCACGTGGTTCTGGCGTACCCGGCAGGTGATTTTGGCGTGTCTGGCAGGTGTTTCTTGCAAGTCGAGCATTTGGCTCAGGCATGCTCAGCAGGTGCTTCCGGCGCGTCTGGCACGTGGTTCTGGTGTGTCTGAGAGCTGGTTCTGGCATGTCCGGCAGATGATTCTGGAGTGTCCACCAAGTGGTTGTGGCATAACCGGCAGGTGATTTTAGCGTGTCAGGTAGGTGGTTCCGGCGAGTCGAGTAGGTGGTTCCGGCGTGCTCGCCAGGTGGTTCAGGCGGGTCTCGCAGGTGGTTTCGGTCTGTTCGGGGTGTGGTTCCGGCATCTCAGGCACATGGTTCTGGCACGTCTGATAGGTGGTTCCGGCCGGCCCGACAGGTGTTTCCATGGTGTCCGCCAAGTGGTTCTGGCATAGCTGGCAGGTGATGTTGGCGTGACCGGCAGGTGGTTCCAGCCAGCCCGGCAGGTGATTCCGGAGTGTCTGCCGCGTGGTTCTGGCGCAGCCGGCAGGTGATTTTAGCTTGTCCAGCAGGTGGTTCCTTCGAGCTCGGCAGGTGGTACCGGCGCGTCCGGAACATGGTTCTGGCACGTTTGAGAGATGGTTCCGGCATGCCCGGCAGGTGATTCCGGAGTGTCTGCCAAGTGGTTCTGGCGTATCTGAAAGGTGATGTTGGCGTGACCGGCAGGTGGTTCCAGCCAGCCCAGCAGGTGATTCCGGAGTGTGTGCCGAGTGGTTCTGGCGTAGTCGGCAGGTGATTTTGGCGTGTCCAGCAGGTGGTTTTGGCGAGTCGAGCAGGTGGTTCTGGCATGCTCGGCAGGTGCTTCCGGTGTCTGGCACGTGGTTCTGGCATGTCTGAGAGGTGGTTCCGCCATGCCCGGCAGGTGATTCCGGAGTGTTCGCCAAGTGGTTCTGGCATAGCCGGCAGGTGATTTTGCATGTCCGACAGTGGTTCCGGCGAGTCGAGCCGGTGGTTCCGGCGTGTCCGGCAGGTGGTTCCGGCATGCCCGGCAGGTGATTCCGGAGTGTCCGGCATGTGGTTCTGGCACGTCTGAGAGGTGGTTCCGGCATGCCCGCCAGGTGATTCCGGAGTGTTCGCCAAGTGGTTCTGGCGTAGCCGGCAGGTGATTTTGCATGTCCGGCTATGGTTCTGGCGAGTCGAGCAGGTGGTTCCGGCATGCCTGGCATGTGATTCCGGAGTGTCTGCCGAGTGGTTCTGGCGTAGCCGGCAGGTGATTTTGGCATGTCCAGTAGGTGGTTCTGGGGAGTGGATTAGGTGGTTCCGGCATACTCGGCAGGTGGTACCGGCGTGTCCAGAACATGGTTCTGGCAAGTCTGAGAGGTGGTTCCGGCATGCCCGACAGGTGATTCCGGAGTGTCCGCCAAGTGGTTCTGGCGTAGCCGGCAGGTGATTTTGGCGTGTCCAGCAGGTGGTTTTGGGGAGTGGAGCAGGTGGTTCTGGCGTTCTCGGCAGGTGCTTCGGGTGTCCGGCACGTGGTTCCGGCATGTCTGAGAGGTGGTTCCGGCATGCCCGACAGGTGATTCCGGAGAGTCCGCCGAGTGATTCTGGAGCCAGCCCGGCAGATGATTCCGAAGTGTTCACCAAGTGGTTCTGGTCTACCTGGCATGTGATTTTGGCGTGTCAGGAAGTTGGTTCCGGCTAGTTGAGCAGGTGGATCAGGCGTGCTCGCCAGGGGGTTCAGGCGGGTCTTGCAGGTGGTTTCGGTCTGTTCGGGGAGTGGTTCCGGCATCTAAGGCACATGGTTCTGGCACGTCTGAGAGGTGGTTCCGGCCGGCCGGAGAGGTGTTTCCGGAGTGTCCGCCAAGTGGTTCTGGCGTAGCTGAAAGGTGATGTTGGCGTGACCGGCAGGTGGTTCCAGCCAGCCCGGCAGGTGGTTCCGGAGTGTCTGCCGTGTGGTTCTGGCGTAGCTGGCAGGTGATTTTGGCGTGTCCAGCAGGGGGTTCCGGCGAGCTCGGCAGGTGGTACCAGCGTGTCCGGAACATGGTTCTGGCACGTCTGAGAGATGGTTCCGGCATGCCCGGCAGGTGATTCCGGAGTGTCCGGCATGTGGTTCTGGCACCTCTGAGGGGTGGTTCCCTCATGCCCGGCAGGTGATTCTGGAGTGTCCGGCATGTGGTTCTGGCACCTCTGAGAGGTGGTTCCGGCATGCCCGGCAGGTGGTTCCGGAGTGTCTCCCGAGTGGTTCTGGCGTAGTCGGCAGGTGATTCTGGCGTGTCCAGCAGGTGGTTCTGGGGAGTGGATCAGGTGGTTCCGGCATACTCGGCAGGTGGTACCGGCGTGTCCGGAACATGGTTCTGGCAAGCCTGAGAGGCGGTTCCGGCATGCCCGACAGGTGATTCCGGAGTGTTCGCCAAGTGGTTCTGGCGTAGCCGGCAGGTCATTTTGCATGTCCGGCGGTGGTTCCGGCGAGTCGAGCCGGTGGTTCCGCCGTGTCCGGCAGGTGCTTCTGGCGTGACCGGCACGTCTGAGAGTTGGTTCCGGCATGCCCGACAGGTGATTCCGGAGTGTCCGCCACGTGGTTCTGGCGTACCCGGCAGGTGATTTTGGCGTGTCTGGCAGGTGTTTCTTGCAAGTCGAGCATTTGGCTCAGGCATGCTCAGCAGGTGCTTCCGGCGTGTCTGGCACGTGGTTCTGGTGTGTCTGAGAGCTGGTTCTGGCATGTCCGGCAGATGATTCCGGAGTGTCCACCAAGTGGTTGTGGCATACCCGGCAGGTGATTTTAGCGTGTCAGGTAGGTGGTTCCAGCGAGTCGAGTAGGTGGTTCCGGCATGCTCGGCAGTTGGTTCAGGAGGGTCTGGCAGGTGGTTTCGGTCTGTTCGGGGTGTGGTTCCGGCTTCTCAGGCACATGCTTCTGGCACGTATGATAGGTGGTTCCGGCCGGCCCGACAGGTGTTTCCATGGTGTCCGCCAAGTGGTTCTGGCATAGCTGGCAGGTGATGTTGGCGTGACCGGCAGGTGGTTCCAGCCAGCCCGGCAGGTGATTCCGAAGTGTTCACCAAATGGTTGTGGCGTAGCCGGAAGGTGATTTTGGCGTGTCCATCAGGTGGTTCTGGCGAGTCGAGCAGGTGGTTCTGGCGTGCTAGGCAGGTGCTTCCGGTGTCATTGGCATATGGTTCCGGCATGTCTGAGAGGTGGTTCCGCCAGGCCCGGCAGGTGATTCCGGAGTGTTCCCCAAGTGGTTCTGGCATAGCCGGCAGGTGATTTTGCATGTCCGGCAATGGTTCCGGTGAGTCGAGCCGGTGGTTCCGGCATGTCCGGCAGGTGGTTCCGGCATGTCCAGCACGTGGTTCCAGCATGCCCGGCAGGTGATTCCGGAGTGTCCGGCATGTGGTTCTGGCACCTCTGAGAGGTGGTTCCGGCATGCCCGGCAGGTGATACCCGAGTCTCCGGCATTTGCTTCTGGCACCTCTGAGAGGTGGTTCCAGAATGCCTGGCATGTGATTCCGGAGTCTCTGCCGAGTGGTTCTGGCATAGCCGGCAGTTGATTTTGGCGTGTCCAATAGGTGGTTCTCGGGAGTGGATCAGCTGCTTCCGGCATACTCGGCAGGTGGTACAGGCGTGTCCAGAACATGGTTCTGGCAAGTCTGAGAGGTGGTTCCGTCATGCCCGACAGGTGATTACCGAGCGTCCACCAAGTGTTTCTGGCGTACCCGGCAGGTGATTTTCGCCTGTCCGACAGGTGTATCTTGCGAGTCGAGCAGGTGGCTCAGGCATGCTCAGCTGGTGCTTCCGGCGTCTCTGGCACGTGGTTCTGGTGTGTCTGAGAGCTGGTTCTGGCATCTCCAGCAGATGATTCCGGAGTGTCCACCAAGTGGTTCTTGTATACCTGGCAGGTGATTTTGACGTGTCAGGAAGTTGGTTCCGGCTAGTTGAGCAGGTGGATCAGGCATGCTCGCCAGGGGGTTCAGGCAGGTCTGGCAGGTGGTTTCGGTCTGTTCCGGGAGTGGTTCCGGCATGTCAGGCTCATGGTTCTGGCACGTCTGAGAGGTGGTTCCGGCCGGCCTGACAGGTGTTTCCATGGTGTCCGCCAAGTGGTTCTGGCATAGCTGGCAGGTGATGTTGTCGTGACCAGCAGGTGGTTCCAGCAAGCCCGGCAGGTGATTCCGAAGAGTTCACCAAATGGTTGTGGCGTAGCCGGCAGGTTATTTTGGCGTGTCAGGAAGGTGGTTCCGGCTAGTTGAGCAGGTGGATCAGGCGTGCTCGCCAGGGGTTTCAGGCGGGTCTGGCAGGTGTTTTCGGTCTGTTCGTGGAGTCGTTCCGGCACCTTAGGCACATGGTTCTGGCACGTCTGAGAGGTGGTTCCGGCCGGCCGGAGAGGTGTTTCCGGAGTGTCCGCCAAGTGGTTCTGGCGTAGCTGAAAGGTGATGTTGGCGTGACCGGCAGGTTGTTCCAGCCAGCCCGGCCGGTGATTCCGGAGTGTCTGCCGCGTGGTTCTGGCGTAGCCGGCAGGTGATTTTGGCATGTCCAGCAGGTGGTTCCGGCGAGCTCGGCAGGTGGTACCAGCGTGTCCGGAACATGGTTCTGGCACGTCTGAGAGATGGTTCCGGCATGCCAGGCAGGTGATTCCGGAGTGTCCGGCATGTGGTTCTGGCACCTCTGAGAGGTGGTTCCGGCATGCCCGGCAGGTGTTTCTGGATTGTCTGCCGAGTGGTTCTGGCGTAGCCGGCCGGTGATTCTGGCGTGTCCAGCAGGTGGTTCTGGGGAGTGGATCAGCTGGTTCCGGCATACTCGGCAGGTTGTACCGGCGTGACCGGAACATGGTTCTGGCAAGTCTGAGAGGTGGTTCCGGCATGCCCGACAGGTGATTCCGGAGTGTTCGCCAAGTGGTTATGGCGTAGCCGGCAGGTCATTTTGCATGTCCGGCGGTGGTTCCGGCGACTTGAGCCTGTGGTTCCGGTGTGTCCAGCCGGTCGTTCCGGTCTGTCCGGCAGGTGGTTCTGGCGTGTCCGGCACGAGGTTCTGGCACGTCTGAGAGTTGGTTCTGGCATGCCTGACAGGTGATTCCGGAGTGTCCCCCACGTGGTACTGGTGTACCCGGCAGGTGATTTTGGCGTGTCTGGCAGGTGTTTCTGGCAAGTCGTGCATTTGGCTCAGGCATGATCAGCAGGTGCTTCCGGCGTGTCCGGCACCTGGTTCTGGTGTGTCTGAGAGCTGGATCTGGCATCTCCGGCAGATGATTCCGGAGTGTCCACCAAGTGGTTGTGGCATACCCGGCAGGTTATTTTAGCGTGTCAGGTAGGTGGTTGCGGCGAGTCGAGTAGGTGGTTCCGGCGTGCTCGGCAGGTGGTTCAGGCGGGTCTTGCAGGTGGTTTCGGTCTGTTCGGGGTGTGTTTCCGGCATCTAAGGCACATGGTTCTGGCACGTCTGAGAGGTGGTTCCGGCCGGCCGGAGAGGTGTTTCTGGAGTGTCCGCCAAGTGGTTCTGGCGTAGCTGAAAGGTGATGTTGGCGTGACCAGCAGGTGGTTCCAGCCAGCCCTGCAGGTGGTTCCGGAGTGTGTGCCGAGTGGTTCTGGCGTAGCCGGCAGGTGATTTTGCATGTCCGGCAATGGTTCCGGCGAGTCGAGCCGGTGGTTCCGGAATGTCCGGCAGGTGGTTCCGGCATGTCCGGCAGGTGGTTCCGGCATTTCCAGCGCGTGATTCCAGCATGCCCGGCAGGTGATTTCGGAGTGTCCGGCATGTGCTTCTGGCACCTCTGAGAGGTGGTTCCGACATGCCCGGCAGGTGATACCGGAGTCTCCGGCATTTGGTTCTGGCACCTCTGAGAGGTGGTTCCGGAATGCCTGGCCTGTGATTCCGGAGTGTCTGCCGAGTGGTTCTGGCGTAGCCGGCAGTTTATTTTGGCGTGTCCACTAGGTGGTTCTGGGGAGTGGTTCAGCTGGTTCTGGCATACTCGGCAGGTGGTACCGGCGTGTCCAGAACATGGTTCTGGCAAGTCTGAGAGGTGGTTCCGGCACGCCCGACAGGTGATTCCGGAGCGTCCGCCAACTGTTTCTGGCGTACCCGGCAGGTGATTTTCGCCTGTCCGACAGGTGTATCTTGCGAGTCGAGCAGGTGGCTGAGGCATGCTCAGCTGGTGCTTCCGGCGTCTCTGGCACGTGGTTCTGGTGTGTCTGAAAGCTGGTTCTGGCATGTCCGGCAGATGATTCCGGGGTGTCCACCAAGTGGTTCTTGTATACCTGGTAGGTGATTTCGGCGTGTCAGGAAGTTGGTTCCGGCTAGTTGAGCAGGTGGATCAGGCTCGCTCGCTAGGGGGTTCAGGCGGGTCTGGCAGGTGTTTTCGGTCTGTTCGGGGAGTGGTTCCGGCATCTCAGGCTCATGGTTCTGGCACGTCTGCGAGGTGGTTCCGGCCGGCCCGACAGGTGTTTCCATGGTGTCCGCCAAGTGGTTCTGGCATAGCTGGCAGGTGATGTTGGCGTGACCGGCAGGTGGTTCCAGCAAGCCCGGCAGGTGATTCCGAAGAGTTCACCAAATGGTTGTGGCGTAGCCGGCAGGTGATTTTGGCGTGTCCAGCAGGTGGTTTTGGCGATTCGAGCAGGTGGTTCTGGCGTGCTTGGCAGGTGCTTCGGGTGTCATTGGCATGTGGTTCCGGCATGTCTGAGAGGTGGTTCCGGCATGCCCGGCAGGTGGTTCCGGAGAGTCTGCCGAGTGGTTCTGGAGCCAGCACGGCAGGTGATTCCGAAGAGTTCACCAAATGTTTGTGGCGTAGCCTGTAGGTTATTTGGAGTGTCAGGAAGTTGGTTCCGGCTAGTTGAGCAGGTGGATCAGGCGTGCTCGCCAGTGGGTTCAGGCGGGTCTTGCAGGTGGTTTCGGTCTGTTCGGGGAGTGGTTCCGGCATGTTAGGTACATGGTTCTGGCACATCTGTGAGGTGGTTCCGGACGGCCGGAGAGGTGTTTCCGGAGTGTCCGCCAAGTGGTTCTGGCGTAGCTGAAAGGTGATGTTGGCGTGACCGGCAGGTGGTTCCAGCCAGCCCGGCAGGTGGTTCCGTAGTGTCTGCCGTGTGGTTCTGGCGTAGCTGGCAGGTGATATTGGCGTGTACAGCACGGGGTTTCGGCGAGCTCGGCAGGTGGTACCAGCGTGTCCGGAACATGGTTCTGGCATGTCTGAGAGATGGTTCCGGCATGCCCGGCAGGTGATTCTGGAGTGTCCGGCATGTGGTTCTGGCGTAGCCGGCAGGTCATTTTGCATGTCCGGCAGTGGTTCCGGCGAGTCGAGCCGGTGGTTCCGGCATTTCCAGCAGGTGTTTCCGGTCTGTCCGGCAGGTGGTTCTGGCGTGACCGGCACGAGGTTCTGGCACGTCTGAGAGTTGGTTCCGGCATGCCCGACAGGTGATTCCGGAGTAACCGCCATGTGGTTCTGGCATACCCGGCAGGTGATTTTGGCGTGTATGGCAGGTGTTTCTTGCAAGTCGAGCATTTGGCTCAGGCATGCTCAGCAGGTGCTTCCGGCACGTCTGGCACGTGGTTCTGGTGTTTCTGAGAGCTGGTTCTGGCATGTCCGGCAGATGATTCTGGAGTGTCCACCAAGTGGTTGTGGCATACCCGGCAGGTGATTTTGGCGTGTCAGGTAGGTGGTTCCAACGAGTCGAGTAGGTGGTTCCGGCGTGCTCGGCAGGTGGTTCAGGCTGGTCTGGTAGGTGGTTTCGGTCTTTTCGGGGTGTGGTTCCGGCATCTGAGGCACATGGTTCTGGCACCTCTGAGAGGTGGTTACGGCCGGCCCGACAGGTGTTTCCATGGTGTCCGCCAAGTGGTTCTGTCATAGCTGGCAGGGGATGTTGGCGTGACCGGCAGGTGGTTCCAGCCAGCCCGGCAGGTGATTCCGAAGTGTTCACCAAATGGTTGTGGCGTAGCCGGCAGGTGATTTTGGCGTGTCCAGCAGGTGGTTTTGGCGAGTCGAGCAGGTGGTTCTGGCGTGCTCGGCAGGTGCTTCCGGTGTCATTGGAATGTGGTTCCTGCATGTCTGAGAGGTGGTTCCGCCATGCCCGGCAGGTGATTCCGGAGTGTTCGCCAAGTGGTTCTGGCGTAGCCGGCAGGTGATTTTGCATGTCCGGCAATCGTTCCGGCGAGTCAATCCGGTTCTTCCGGCATGTCCGGCAGGTGGTTCCGGCATGCCCGGCAGGTGACTCCGGAATGTCCGGCATGTGGTTCTGGCACCTCTGAGAGTTGGTTCCGGCATGCCCGGCAGGTGATACCGGAGTGTTCGCCAAGTGGTTCTGGTGTAGCCGGCAGGTGATTTTGCATGTCCGGCAATGGTTCCGGCGAGTCGAGCCGCTGGTTCCGGAATGTCCGGCAGGTGGTTCCGGCATGTCCGGCAGGTGGTTCCGGCATGCCCGGCAGGTGGTTCCGGAGAGTCTGCCAAGTGGTTCTGGAGCCAGCCCGGCAGGTGATTCCGAAGAGTTCACCAAATGGTTGTGGCGTAGCCAGCAGGTGATTTTGGCGTGCCCAGCAGGGGGTTTTGGCGAGTCGAGCACGTGGTAGTCGCGGGCCCGGCAGGTGCTTCGGGTATCATTGGCATGTGGTTCCGGCATGTCTGAGAGGTGGTTCCGGCATGCCCGGCAGGTGGTTCCGGAGTGTCTGCCGAGTGGTTCTGGAGCCAGCCCGGCAGGTGATTCCGAAGAGTTCACCAAATGGTTGTGGCGTAGCCGGCAGGTTATTTTGGCGTGTCAGGAAGTTGGTTCCGGCTAGTTGAGCAGGTGGATCAGGCGTGCTCGCCAGGGGGTTCAGGCGTTTCTCGCAGGTGGTTTCGGTCTGTTCGGGGAGTGGTTCCGCCATCTCAGGCACATGGTTCTGGCACGTCTGAGAGGTGGTTCCGGCCGGCCGGAGAGGTGTTTCCGGAGTGTCCGCCAAGTGGTTCTGGCGTAGCTGAAAGGTGATGTTGGCGTGACCGGCAGGTGGTTCCAGTCAGCCCGGCAGGTGATTCCGGAGTGTCTGCCGTGTGGTTCGGGCGTAGCCGACAGGTGATTTTGGCGTGTCCAGCAGGTGGTTCCGGCGAGCTCGGCAGGTGGTACCGGCGTGTCCGGAACATGGTTCTGGCAAGTCTGAGAGGTGGTTCCGGCATGCCCGACAGGTGATTCCGGAGTGTTCGCCAAGTGGTTCTGGCGTAGCCGGCAGGTCATTTTGCATGTCCGACGGTGGTTCCGGCGAGTGGAGCCGGTGGTTCCGGCGTGTCCGGCAGGTGGTTCTGGTGTGACCGGCACGAGGCTCTGGCACGTCTGAGAGGTGGTTCCGGCATGCCCGGCAGGTGACTCCGGAGTGTCCAGCATGTGGTTCTGGCACCTCTGAGAGGTGGTTCCGGCATGCCCGGCAGGTGGTTCTTGAGTGTCTGCCGAGTGGTTCTGGCATAGCCGGCAGGTGATTCTGGCGTGTCCAGCAGGTGGTTCTGGGGAGTGGATCAGGTGGTTCCGGCATACTCGGCAGGTGGTACCGGCGTGTCCGGAACATGGTTCTCTCAAGTCTGAGATGTGGTTCCGGCATGCCCGACAGGTGATTCCGGAGTGTTCGCCTAGTGGTTCTAGCATAGCCGGCAGGTAATTTTGCATGTCCGGTGGTGGTTCCGGCGAGTCGAGCCGGTGGTTCCGGCGTGTCCAGCAGGTGGTTCCGGTCTGTCCGGCTGGTGGTTCTGGCGTCTCCGGCAAGAGGTTCTGGCACGTCTGAGAGTTGGTTCCGGCATGCCCGACAGGTGTTTCCGGAGTGTCCGCCAAGTGGTTCTGGCGTAGCTGTAAGGTGATGTTGGCGTGACCGGCAGGTGGTTCCAGCCAGCCCGGCAGGTGATTCCGGAGTGTCCGGCATGTGGTTCTGGCACCTCTGAGAGGTGGTTCCGGCATGCCTGGCAGGTGATACCGGAGTGTCCATGATTTGGTTCTGGCACCTCTGAGATGTGGTTCCGGAATGCCCGGCATGTGATTCCGGAGTGTCTGCCGAGTGGTTCTGGTGTAGCCGGCAGGTGATTTTGGAGTGTCCAGCACGTGGTTTTGGCGAGTCGAGCAGGTGGTTCTGGCGTGCTCGGAAGGTGCTTCCGGTGTCATTGGCATGTGGTTCCGGCATGTCTGAGAGGTGGTTCCGGCATGCCCGGCAGGTGGTTCCGGAGTGTCTGTCGAGTGGTTCTGGAGCCAGCCCGGCAGGTGATTCCGAAGAGTTCACCAAATGGTTGTGGCGTAGCCGGCAGGTGATTTTGGCATGTCCGACAGGTGTTTCTTGGGTGTCGAGCAGGTGGCTCAGGCATGCTCAGCTGGTGCTTCCGGCGTCTCTGGCACGTGGTTCTGGTGTGTCTGAGAGCTGGTTCTGGCATGTCCGGCAGATGATTCCGGAGTGTCCACCAAGTGGTTCTGGTATACCTGGCAGGTGATTTTGGCGTGTCAGGAAGGTGGTTCCGGCTAGTTGAGCAGGTGGATAAGGCATGCTCACCAGGGGGTTCAGGCGGGTCTGGCAGGTGGTTTCGGTCTGTTCGGGGAGTGGTTCCGGCATCTCAGGCTCATGGTTCTGGCACGTCAGAGAGGTGATTGCGGCCAGCCCGACAGGTGTTTCCATGGTGTCCGCCAACTGGTTCTGTCATAGCTGGCAGGTGACGTTGGTGTGACCGGCAGGTGGTTCCAGCAAGCCCAGCAGGTGATTCCGAAGAGTTCAACAAATGGTTGTGGCGTAGCCAGCAGGTGATTTTGGAGTGCCCCGCAGGGGGTTTTGGCGAGTCGAGCACGTGGTAGTCGCGGGCCCGGCAGGTGCTTCGGGTATCATTGGCATGTGGTTCCGGCATGTCTGAGAGGTGGTTCCGGCATGCCCGGCAGGTGGTTCCGGAGTGTCTGCCGAGTGGTTCTGGAGCCAGCCCGGCAGGTGATTCCGAAGAGTTCACCAAATGGTTGTGGCGTAGCCGGCAGGTTATTTTGGCGTGTCAGGAAGTTGTTTCCGGCTAGTTGAGCAGGTGGATCAGGCGTGCTCGCCAGGGGGTTCAGGCGTTTCTCGCAGGTGGTTTCGGTCTGTTCGGGGAGTGGTTCCGCCATCTCAGGCACATGGTTCTGGCACGTCTGAGAGGTGGTTCCGGCCGGCCGGAGAGGTGTTTCCGGAGTGTCCGCCAAGTGGTTCTGGCGTAGCTGAAAGGTGATGTTGGCGTGACCGGCAGGTGGTTCCAGTCAGCCCGGCAGGTGATTCCGGAGTGTCTGCCGTGTGGTTCGGGCGTAGCCGACAGGTGATTTTGGCGTGTCCAGCAGGTGGTTCCGGCGAGCTCGGCAGGTGGTACCGGCGTGTCCGGAACATGGTTCTGGCACGTCTGAGAGATGGTTCCGGCATGCCCGGCAGGTGGTTCCGGAGTGTCTGCCGAGTGGTTCTGGCGTAGCCGGCAGGTGATTTTGGCGTGTCCAGCAGGTGGTTTTGGCGATTCGAGTAGGTGGTTCTGGCGTGCTCGGCAGGTGCTTCCGGTGTCATTGGCATGTGGTTCCGGCATGTCTGAGAGGTCGTTCCGCCATGCCCGGCAGATGATTCCGGAGGGTTCGCCAAGTTGTTCTGGCGTAGTCGGCAGGTGATTTTGCATGTACGGCAATGGTTCCAGCGAGTCGAGCCGATGGTTCCGGCATGTCCGGCAGGTGGTTCCGGCTTGCCGGGCAGGTGATTCCGGAGTGTCCGGCATGTGGTTCTGGCACCTCTGAGAGGTGGTTCCGGCATGCCCGGCAGGTGATACCGGAGTGTCTGGCATTTGGTTTTGGCACCTGTGAGAGGTGGTTCCGGAATGCCTGGCCTGTGATTCCGGAGTGTCTGCCGAGTTGTTCTGGCGTAGCTGGCAGTTGATTTTGGCGTGTCCACTAGGTGGTTCTGGGGAGTGGATCAGCTGTTTCCGGCATACTCGGCAGGTGGTACCGGCGTGTAGAGAACATGGTTCTGGCAAGTCTGAGAGGTGGTTCCGGCATGCCCGACAGGTGATTCCGGAGCGTCCGCCAATGTTTCTGGCGTACCCTGCAGGTGATTTTAGCATGTCCGACAGGTGTATCTTGCGAGTCGAGCAGGTGGCTCAGGCATGCTCAGCTGGTGCTTCCGGCGTCTCTGGCACGTGGTTCTGGTGTGTCTGAGAGCTGGTTCTGGCATGTCCGGCAGATGATTCCGGAGTGTCCACCAAGTGGTTCTTGTATACCTGGCAGGTGATTTTGGCGTGTCAGGAAGCTGGTTCCGGCTAGTTGAGCAGGTGGATCAGGCGTGCTCGACAGGGGGTTCAGGCGGGTCTGGCAGGTGGTTTCGGTCTGTTCGGGGAGTGGTTCCGGCATCTCAGGCTCATGGTTCTGGCACCTCTGAGAGGTGGTTCCGGCCGGCCCGACAGATGTTTCCATGGTGTCCGCCAAGTGGTTCTGGCATAGCTGGCAGGTGATGTTGGCGTGACCAGCAGGTGGTTCCAGCAAGCCCGGCAGGTGATTCCGAAGAGTTCACCAAATGGTTGTGGCGTAGCCGGCAGGTGATTTTGGCGTGTCCAGCAGGTGGTTTTGGCGAGTCGAGCAGGTGGTTCTGGCGTGCTCGGCAGGTGCTTCCGGTGTCATTGGCATGTGGTTCCGGCATGTCTGAGAGGTGGTTCCGTCATGCCCGGAAGGTGGTTCCGGAGAGTCTGCCGAGTGGTTCTGGAGCCAGCCCGGCAGGTGATTCCGAAGAGTTCACCAAATGGTTGTGGCGTAGCCGGCAGGTGATTTTGGCGTGTCCAGCAGGTGGTTTTGGCGAGTCGAGCAGGTGGTTCTGGCGTGCTCGGCAGGTGCTTCCGGTGTCATTGGCATGTGGTTCCGGCATGTCTGAGAGGTGGTTCCGCCATGCCCGGCAGGTGATTCCGGAGTGTCCGGCATGTGGTTCTGGCACCTCTGAGATGTTGTTCCGGCATGCCCGCCAGGTGATACCGGAGTGTTCGCCAAGTGGTTCTGGCGTAGCCGGCATGTGATTTTGCATGTCCGGCAATGGTTCCGGCGAGTCGAGCCGGTGGTTCCGGAATGCCTGGCCTGTGATTCCGGAGTGTCTGCCGAGTGGTTCTGGCGTAGCCGGCAGTTGATTTTGGCGTGTCCACTAGCTGGTTCTGGGGAGTGGATCAGCTGTTTCCGGCATACTCGGCAGGTGGTACCGGCGTGTCCAGAACATGGTTCTGGCAAGTCTGAGAGTTGGTTCCGGCACGCCCGACAGGTGATTCCGGAGCGTCCGCCAAGTGTTTCTGGCGTACCCGGCAGGTGATTTTGGCATGTCCGACAGGTGTATCTTGCGAGTCGAGCAGGTGGCTCAGGCATGCTCAGCTGGTGCTTCCGGCGTCTCTGGCACGTGGTTCTGGTGTGTCTGAGAGCTGGTTCTGGCATGTCCGGCAGATGATTCCGGAGTGTCCACCAAGTGGTTCTTGTATACCTGGCAGGTGATTTTGGCGTGTCAGGAAGTTCGTTCCAGCTAGTTGAGCAGGTGGATCAGGCGTGCTTGCCAGGGGCTTCAGGCGGGTCTGGCAGGTGGTTTCGGTCTGTTCGGGGAGTGTTTCCAGCATCTCTGGCACATGGTTCTGGCACGTCTGAGAGGTGGTTCCGGCCGGCCCGACAGGTGTTTCCATGGTGTCCGCCAAGTGGTTCTGGCATAGCTGGCAGGTGATGTTGGCGTGACCAGCAGGTGGTTCCAGCAAGCCCGGCAGGTGATTCCGAAGAGTTCACCAAATGGTTGTGGCGTAGCCGGCAGGTGATTTTGGCGTGTCCAGCAGGTGGTTTTGGCAAGTCGAGCAGGTGGTTCTGGCGTTCTCGGCAGGTGCTTCGGGTGTCATTGGCATGTGGTTCCGGCATGTCTGAGAGGTGGTTCCGGCATGCCCGGCAGGTGGTTCCGGAGAGTCTGCCGAGTGGTTCTGGAGCCAGCCCGGCAGGTGATTCCGAAGAGTTCACCAAATGGATGTGGCATAGACGGCAGGTGATTTTGGCGTGTCAGGAAGGTGGTTCCGGCTAGTTGAGCAGGTGGATCAGGCGTGCTCGCTAGGGGGTTCAGGCGGGTCTGGCAGGTGGTTTCGGTCTGTTCGGGGAGTGGTTCCGGGATCTCAGGAACATGGTTCTGGCACGTCTGAGAGGTGGTTCCGGCCGGCCGGAGAGGTGTTTCCGGAGTGTCCGCCAAGTGGTTCTGGCGTAGCTGAAAGGTGATGCTGGCGTGACCGGCAGGTGGTTCCAGCCAGCCCGGCTGGTGATTCCGGAGTGTCTGCCGTGTGGTTCTGGCGTAGCTGGCAGGTGATTTTGGCGTGTCCAGCATGTGGTTCCGGCGAGCTCGGCAGGTGGTACCAGCATGTCCGGAACATGGTTCTGTCACGTCTGAGAGATGGTTTGTCATGCCCGGCAGGTGATTCCGGAGTGTCCGGCATGTGGTTCTGGCACCTCTGAGAGGTGGTTCCGGCATGCCCGGCAGGTGATTCCGGAGTGTCCGGCATGTGGTTCTGGCACCTCTGAGAGGTGGTTCCGGCATGCCCGGCAGGTGGTTCCGGAGTGGCTGCCGAGTGGTTCTGGCGTAGCCGGCAGGTGATGTTGGCGTGACCAGCAGGTGGTTTTGGCGAGTCGAGCAGGTGGTTCTGGCGTGCTCGGCAGGTGCTTCCGGTGTCATTGGCATGTGGTTCCGGCATGTCTGAGAGGTGGTTCCGCCATGCCCGGCAGGTGATTCCGGAGTGTTCGCCAAGTGGTTCTGGCGTAGCCGGCAGGTGATTTTGCATGTCCGGCAATGGTTCCGGCGACTCGAGCCGCTGGTTCCGGAATGTCCGGCAGGTGGTTCCGGAATGTCCAGCACGTGGTTCCAGCATGCCCGGCAGGTGCTTCCGGAGTGTCCGGCATTTGGTTCTGGCAGCTCTGAGAGGTGGTTCCGGAATGCCTGGCCTGTGATTCCGGAGTGTCTGCCGAGTGGTTCTGGCGTAGCCGGCAGTTGATTTTGGCGTGTCCACTAGGTGGTTCTGGGGAGTGGATCAGCTGGTTCCTGCATACTCGGCAGGTGGTACCGGCGTGTCCAGAACATGGTTCTGGCAAGTCTGAGAGGTGGTTCTGGCACGCCCGACAGGTGATTCCGGAGCGTCCGCCAAGTGTTTCTTGCGTACCCGGCAGGTGATTTTGGCATGTCCGACAGGTGTTTCTTGCGAGTCGAGCAGGTGGCTCAGGCATGCTCAGCTGGTGCTTCCGGCATCTCTGGCATGTGGTTCTGGTGTGTCTGAGAGCTGGTTCTGGCATGTCCGGCAGATGAATCCGGAGTGTCCACCAAGTGGTTCTGGTATACCTGGCAGGTGATTTTGGCGTGTCAGGAAGTTGTTTCCTGCTAGTTGAGCAGGTGGATCAGGCGTGCTCGCCAGGGGGTTCAGGCGGGTCTGGCAGGTGGTTTCGGTCTGTTCGGGGAGTGGTTCCGGCATCTCAGGCACATGCTTCTGGCACGTCTGAGAGGTGGTTCCGGCCGGCCTGACAGGTGTTTCCATGGTGTCTGCCAAGTGGTTCTGGCATAGCTGGCAGGTGATGTTGGCGTGACCGGCAGGTGGTTCCAGCAAGCCCGGCAGGTGATTCCGATGAGTTCACCAAATGGTTGTGGCGTAGCCGGCATGTGATTTTGGCGTGTCCAGCAGGTGGTTTTGGCGAGTCGAGCAGGTGGTTCTGGCGTGCTCGGCAGGTGCTTCCGGTGTCATTGGCATGTGGTTCCGGCATGTCTGAGAGGTGGTTCCGGCATGCCCGGCAGGTGGTTCCGGAGTGTCTGTCGAGTCGTTCTTGAGCCAGCCCGGCAGGTGATTCCGAAGAGTTCACCAAATGGTTGTGGCGTAGCCGGCAGGTGATTTTGGCGTGTCCAGCGGGTGCTTTTGGTGCGTCGAGCAGGTGGTTCTGGCGTGCTCGGCAGGTGCTTCTGGTGTCATTGGCATGTGGTTCCGGCATGTCTGAGAGGTGGTTCCGGTATGCCCGGCACGTGGTTCCGGAGAGTCTGCCTAGTGGTTCTGGAGCCAGCCCGGCAGGTGATTCCGAAGAGTTCACCAAATTTTTGTGGCGTAGCCGGCAGGTTATTTTGACGTGTCAGGAAGGTGGTTCCGGCTAGTTGAGCAGGTGGATCAGGCGTGCTCGCCAGTGGGTTCAGGCGGGTCTGGCAGTTGGTTTCGGTCTGTTCGGGGAGTGGTTCCGGCATCTCAGGCACATGGTTCTGGCACGTCTGAGAGGTGGTTCCGGCCGGCCGGAGAGCTGTTACCGGAGTGTCCGCCAAGTGGTTCTGGCGTAGCTGAAAGGTGATGTTGGCATGACCGGCAGGTGGTTCCAGACAGCCCGGCAGGTGATTCCGGAGTGTTTGCCGTGTGGTTCTGGCGTAGCTGGCAGGTGATTTAGGCATGTCCAGCAGGTGGTTCCAGCGAGCTCGGCAGGTGGTACCAGCGTGTCCGGAACATGGTTCTGGCACGTCTGAGAGATGGTTCTGGCATGCCCGGCAGGTGATTGCGGAGTGTCCGGCCTGTGGTTCTGGCACCTCTGACAGGTGGTTCCGGCATGCCCGGCAGGTGGTTCCGGATTGTTCGCCAAGTGGCTCTGGCGTAGCTCGCAGGTCATTTTGCATGTCCGGTGGTGGTTCCGGCGAGTGGAGCCGGTGGTTCCGGGGTGTCGGGCAGGTGGTTCTGGCGTGACCGGCACGAGGCTCTGGCACGTCTGAGAGGTGGTTCCGGCATGCCGGACACGTGATTCCGGAGTGTCCGCCACGTGGTTCGGGAGTACCCGGCAGGTGATTTCGGCGTGTCTGGCAGTTGTTTCTTGCAAGTCGAGCATTTGGCTCAGGAATGCTCAGCAGGTGCTTCCGGCGTGTCTGGCACGCGGTTCTGGTGTGTCTGATAGCTGGTTCTGGCATGTCCGGCAGATGATTCCGGAGTGTCCACCAAGTGGTTGTGGCATACCCGGCAGGTGATTTTAGCGTGTCAGGTAGGTGGTTCCAGCGAGACGAGTAGGTGGTTCCGGTGTGCTCTGCAGGTGGTTCAGGCGGGTCTGGCATGTGGTTTCGGTCTGTTCGGGGTGTGGTTCCGGCATCTCAGGCACATGGTTCTGGCACCTCTGAGAGGTGGTTCCGGCATGCCCGGCAGGTGATACCGGAGTCTCCAGCATTTGGTTCTGGCACCTCTGAGAGGTGGTTCCGGAATGCCTGGCATGTGATTCCGGAGTGTTTGCCGAGTGGTTCTGGCGTAGCCGGAAGGTGATTTTGGCGTGTCCAGCAGGTGGTTTTGGCGAGTCGAGCAGGTGGTTCTGGCGTGCTCGGCAGGTGCTTCCGGTGTCATTGGCATGTGGTTCCGGCATGTCTGAGAGGTGGTTCCGGCATGCCCGGCAGGTGTTTCCATGGTGTCCGCCAAGTGGTTCTGGCATAGCTGGCAGGTGATGTTGGCGTGACCGGCAGGTGGTTCCAGCCAGGCAGGCAGGTGAATCCGAAGTGTTCACCAAATGGTTGTGGCGTAGCCGGAACGTGATTTTGGCGTGTCCATCAGGTGGTTTTGGCGAGTCGAGCAGGTGGTTCTGGCGTGCTCGGCAGGTGCTTCCGGTGTCATTGGCATGTTGTTCCGGCATGTCTGAGAGGTGGTTCCGCCATGCCCGGCAGGTGATTCCCGAGTGTTCCCCAAGTGGTTCTGGCATAGCCGGCAGGTGATTTTGCATGTCCGGCAATGGTTCCGGCGAGTCGAGCCGGTAGTTCCGGCATTTCAGGCAGGTGGTTCCGGCATGCCCGGCAGGTGATTCCGGATTGTCCGGCATGTGTTTCTGGCACCCCTGAGAGGTGGTCCCGGCATGCCCGGTAGGTGATACCGGAGT
>NW_027228262.1:0-27759 GCF_037783145.1 Equus przewalskii
TGTTTTCCGTCTGTCCGGGGTGTGGTTCCAGCATCTCATGCACATGGTTCTGGCACGTCTGAGATGTGGTTCCGGCCGGCCCGACAGGTGTTTCCACAGTGTCCGCCAAGTGGTACTGGCGTAGTTGGCAGGTGATTTTGGCATGACCGGCAGGTGGTTCCAGCAAGCCCGGTAGGTGATTCCGAAGTGTTCCCCAACTGGTTGTGGCGTAGCCGGCAGGTGATTTTTGAGTGTCCGGCAGGTGGTTCTGGCGAGTCGAGCAGGTGGTTCCGGCGTGCTCGGCAGGTGCTTCCGGGGTCATAGGCACGGGGTTCTGGCACGTCTGAGAGGTGGTTCCGGCATGCCCGGCAGGTCATCCCAGAGAGTCCTCCAAGTGGTTCTGGCATAACACGCAGGTGATTTTGGCGTGTCTGGCAGGTTGTTCCGTTGTGCTTGGCAGGTGGTTCAGGCTTGGCCGGCAGGTGGTTCCAGACTGTCCAGGACGTGTTTCCAGCTTCTCCGGCAGGTGGTTCTGGTACGTCTGAGAGGTGGTTCCGCCATGGCGGGCAGGTGCTTCCGGACCGTCCCCCAGGTGGTTCTGGCATAGCCAGCAGTTGATATTGGCCTGTCCGGCAGGTGGTTCCAGCGAGTCGAACAGGTGGCTCCGGCGTGCTCGGCAGGTGGTTCCGGTCTGTCCGGTAGGTGATTCCGGCGTGTCCGGCACATGCTTCCGGCACGTCTGAGAGGTGGTTCCGGCATGTGCGACAGGTGGTTTCGGAGTGTCTGCCAGGTGGTTCTGGCGTACCCGGCAGGTGATTTTGGCGTGTCCGGCAGGAGTTTCTGGCGAGTCGAGCAGGTGGCTCCGGCATGCTCGGCAGGTGCTTCCGGCGTCTCCGGCACGTGGTTCTGGTGTGTCTGAGAGCTGGTTCCGGCATGTCCGGCAGATGATTCCGGAGTGTCCGCCAAGTGGTTCTGGCATACCCGGCTGGTGATTTGGGCATGTCAGGTAGGTGGTTCCAGCGAGTCGAGCAGGTGGCTCCGGCATGCTCGGCAGGTGCTTCCGGCGTCTCCGGCTCGTGCTTCCGGCACGTCTGAGAGGTGGTTCCGGCATGTGCGACAGGTGATTTCGGAGTGTCCGCCAAGTGGTTCTGGCATACCCGGCTGGTGATTTTGGCATGTCAGGTAGGTGGTTCTGGCGAGTCGAGCAGGTGGCTCCGGCGTGCTCGGCAGGTTGTTCAGACGGGTCTAGCAGGTGTTTTCCGTCTGTTCGGGGTGTGGTTCCAGCATCTCATGCACATGGTTCTGGCACGTCTGAGATGTGGTTCCGGCCGGCCCGACAGGTGTTTCCACAGTGTCCGCCAAGTGGTACTGGCGTAGTTGGCAGGTGATTTTGGCATGACCGACAGGACGTTCCAGCAAGCCCGGCAGGTGATTCCGAAGTGTTCCCCAACTGGTTGTGGCGTAGCCGGCAGGTGATTTTTGCGTGTCCGGCAGGTGGTTCTGGTGAGTCGAGCAGGTGGTTCCGGCGTGCTCGGCAGGTGATTCCTGGGTCATTGGCACGTGGTTCTGGCGTATCTGAGAGGTGGTTCCGGCATGCCCGGCAGGTCATCCCAGAGATTCCTCCAAGTGGTTCTGGCATAACACGCAGGTGATTTTGGCGTGTCTGGCATGTTGTTCCGTTGTGCTCGGCAGGTGGTTCAGGCATGGCCGTCACGTGGTTCCAGTCTGTCCAGGACGTGTTTCCAGCTTCTCCGGCAGGTGGTTCTGGTACCTCTGAGAGGTGGTTCCGCCATGGCTGGCAGGTGATCCCGGACTGTCCCCCAGGTGGTTCTGGCATAGCCAGCAGTTGATATTGGCCTGTCCGGCAGGTGGTTCCAGCGAGTCGAACAGGTGGCTCCGGCGTTCTTGGCAGGTGGTTCCGGTCTGTCCGGTAGGTGTTTCCGGCGTGTCTGGCACGTGCTTCCGGCACGTCTGAGAGGTGGTTCCGGCATGCGCGGCAGGTGATTCCGTAGTGTCCGCCAGGTGGTTCTGGCATACCCGGCAGGTGATTTTGGCGTGTCCGGCAGGTGTTTCTGGCGAGTCGAGCAGGTGGCTCCGGCATGCTCGGCAGGTGCTTCCGGCGTCTCCGGCACGTGGTTCTGGTGTGCCTGAGAGCTGGTTCCGGCATGTCCGGCAGATGATTCCGGAGTGTCCGCCAAGTGGTTCTGGCATACCCAGCAGGTGATTTTGGTGTGTCAGGGTGGTGGTACCGGTGAGTCGAGCAGGTGGTTCCGGCGTGCTCAGCAGGTGGTTCAGGCAGTTCTGGCAGGTGGTATCCGTCTGTTCGGGGTGTGGTTCCAGCATCTCATGAACACGTTTCTGGCATGTCTGAGATGTGGTTCCAGCCGGCCCGACAGGTGTTTCCGCAGTGTCTGCCAAGCGGTTCTGGCGTAGTTGGCAGGTGATTTTGGCATGACTGGCAGGTGGTTCCAGCAAGCCTGGCAGGTGATTCCAAAGTGTTCACCAACTGGTTGTGGCGTAGCCGGCAGGTGATTTTTGCGTGATCGTCAGGTGGTTCTGGCGAGTCGAGCAGTTGGTTCCGGCGTGCTCGGCTGGTGCTTCCGGGGTCATTGGCACGGGGTTCTGGCATGTCTGAGAGGTGGTTCCTGCATGCCCGGCAAGTGATTCCGGAGTGTTCGCCAAGTGGTTCTGGCATAGTCGGCAGGTGATTTTGGCATGTCCGGCAGGTGGTTCAGGCGAGTTGAGCATGTGGTTCCAACGTGCTTGGCAGGTGCTTCCGGCGTCTCCGGCACGTATTTCTGGCACATCTGACAGGTGGTTCCGGCATGCCCGAAAGGTGATTCCGGTCTGTCCGGTAGGTGGTTCCAGCCTGCACGGCATGTGGTTCTGGTGCGTCTCAGAGGTGGTTGCGCATGCCCAACAGGTGATTCCGGACTGTCCGCCACATGGTTCTGGCACGTCTGAGAGGTGGTTCCGGCATGTCCGGCAGGTCATCCCAGAGAGTCCTCCAAGTGGTTCTCGCATAACACGCAGGTGATTTTGGCGTGTCTGGCAGGTTGTTCCGTTGTGCTTGGCAGGTGGTTCAGGCTTGGCCGGCAGGTGGTTCCAGACTGTCCAGGACGTGTTTCCAGCTTCTCCGGCAGGTGGTTCTGGTACGTCTGAGAGGTGGTTCCGCCATGGCTGGCAGGTGATTCCGGACCGTCCCCCGGGTGGTTCTGGCATAGCCAGCAGTTGATATTGGCCTGTCCGGCAGGTGGTTCCAGCGAGTCGAACAGGTGGCTCCGGCGTGCTCGGCAGGTGGTTCCGGTCTGTCCGGTAGGTGATTCCGGCGTGTCCGGCACGTGCTTCCGGCACGTCTGAGAGGTGGTTCCGGCATGCGCGACAGGTGATTTCGGAGTGTCCGCCAGGTGGTTCTGGCGTACCCGGTAGGTGATTTTGGCGTGTCCGGCAGGTGTTTCTGGCGAGTCGAGCAGGTGGCTCCGGCATGCTCGGCAGGTGCTTCCGGCGTCTCCGGCACGTGGTTCTGGTGTGTCTGAGAGCTGGTTCCGGCATGGCCGGCAGATGATTCCGGAGTGTCCGACAAGTGGTTCTGGCATACCTGGCTGGTGATTTGGGCATGTCAGGTAGGTGGTTCCGGCGAGTCGAGCAGGTGGCTCCGGCGTGCTCGGCAGGTTGTTCAGACGGGTCTGGCAGGTGTTTTCCGTCTGTTCGGGGTGTGGTTCCAGCATCTCATGCACATGGTTCTGGCACGTCTGAGATGTGGTTCCGGCCGGCCCGACAGGTGTTTCCACAGTGTCCGCCAAGTGGTACTGGCGTAGTTGGCAGGTGATTTTGGCATGACCGGCAGGTGGTTCCAGCAAGCCCGGCAGGTGATTCCGAAGTGTTCCCCAACTGGTTGTGGCGTAGCCGGCAGGTGATTTTTGAGTGTCCGGCAGGTGGTTCTGGCGAGTCGAGCAGGTGGTTCCGGCGTGCTCGGCAGGTGCTTCCGGGGTCATAGGCACGGGGTTCTGGCACGTCTGAGAGGTGGTTCCGGCATGCCCGGCAGGTCATCCCAGAGAGTCCTCCAAGTGGTTCTGGCATAACACGCAGGTGATTTTGGCGTGTCTGGCAGGTTGTTCCGTTGTGCTTGGCATTTGGTTCAGGCTTGGCCGGCAGGTGGTTCCAGACTGTCCAGGACGTGTTTCCAGCTTCTCCGGCAGGTGGTTCTGGTACGTCTGAGAGGTGGTTCCGCCATGGCGGGCAGGTGATTCCGGACCGTCCCCCAGGTGGTTCTGGCATAGCCAGCAGTTGATATTGGCCTGTCCGGCAGGTGGTTCCAGCGAGTCGAACAGGTGGCTCCGGCGTGCTCGGCAGGTGGTTCCGGTCTGTCCGGTAGGTGATTCCGGCGTGTCCGGCACGTGCTTCCGGCACGTCTGAGAGGTGGTTCCGGCATGCGCGACAGGTGGTTTCGGAGTGTCTGCCAGGTGGTTCTGGCGTACCCGGCAGGTGATTTTGGCGTGTCCGGCAGGTGTTTCTGGCGAGTCGAGCAGGTGGCTCCGGCATGCTCGGCAGGTGCTTCCGGCGTCTCCGGCACGTGGTTCTGGTGTGTCTGAGAGCTGGTTCCGGCATGTCCGGCAGATGATTCCGGAGTGTCCGCCAAGTGGTTCTGGCATACCCGGCTGGTGATTTGGGCATGTCAGGTAGGTGGTTCCAGCGAGTCGAGCAGGTGGCTCCGGCATGCTCGGCAGGTGCTTCCGGCGTCTCCGGCTCGTGCTTCCGGCACGTCTGAGAGGTGGTTCCGGCATGTGCGACAGGTGATTTCGGAGTGTCCGCCAAGTGGTTCTGGCATACCCGGCTGGTGATTTGGGCATGTCAGGTAGGTGGTTCCGGCGAGTCGAGCAGGTGGCTCCGGCGTGCTCGGCAGGTTGTTCAGACGGGTCTGGCAGGTGTTTTCCGTCTGTTCGTGGTGTGGTTCCAGCATCTCATGCACATGGTTCTGGCACGTCTGAGATGTGGTTCCGGCCGGCCCGACAGGTGTTTCCACAGTGTCCGCCAAGTGGTACTGGCGTAGTTGGCAGGTGATTTTGGCATGACCGACAGGACGTTCCAGCAAGCCCGGCAGGTGATTCCGAAGTGTTCCCCAACTGGTTGTGGCGTAGCCGGCAGGTGATTTTTGCGTGTCCGGCAGGTGGTTCTGGCGAGTCCAGCAGGTGGTTCCGGCGTGCACGGCAGGTGCTTCCGGGGTCATTGGCACGTGGTTCTGGCATATCTGAGAGGTGGTTCCGGCATGCCCGGCAGGTGATTCCGGAGTGTTCGCCAAGTGTTTCCGGCGTAGCCGGCAGGTGATTTTGCATGTCCAGCGGTCGTTCCGGCGGGTCGAGCCGGTGGCTCCGGCGTGTCCGGCAGGTGGTTCCGGTCTGTCTGGCAGGTGGTTCTGTGGTGTCTGGCACGAGGTTCAGTCTGAGAGGCTGTGCCGGCATGCCCCTCACGTGATTCCGGCTTGTCCCCGAAGTGGTGCTGGTGTAG
This sequence comes from Equus przewalskii, assembly GCF_037783145.1. Lineage (NCBI taxonomy): Eukaryota > Metazoa > Chordata > Mammalia > Perissodactyla > Equidae > Equus > Equus przewalskii. The sequence continues at coordinate 5,485 of NW_027228262.1, forward strand.
CGGGCAGGTGATTTTGGCGTGTCCGGCAGGTGGTTCAGGCGAGTTGAGCAGGTGGTTGCGACGTGCTCGGCACGTGCTTCTGGCGTCTCCGGCACGTGTTTCTGGCACATCTGACTGGTGGTTAAGGCATGCCCAAAAGTTGATTCCGGTCTGTCCGGTAGGTGGTTCCGGCGTGCACGGCAGGTGCTTCCGGGGTCATTGGCACGTGGTTCTGGCATATCTGAGAGGTGGTTCCGGCATGCCCGGCAGGTGATTCCGGAGTGTTCGCCAAGTGTTTCCGGCGTAGCCGGCAGTTGATTTTGCATGTCCAGCGGTCGTTCCGGCGGGTCGAGCCGGTGGTTCCGGCGTGTCCAGCAGGTGGTTCCGGTCTGTCCGGCAGGTGGTTCTGTGGTGTCCGGCACGAGGTTCAGTCTGAGAGGCTGTGCCGGCATGCCCCTCACGTGATTCCGGCTTGTCCCCGAAGTGGTGCTGGTGTAGCGGGCAGGTGATTTTGGCGTGTCCGGCAGGTGGTTCAGGCGAGTCGAGCAGGTGGTTGCGACGTGCTCGGCAGGTGCTTCCGGCGTCTCCGGCACGTGTTTCTGGCACATCTGACTGGTGGTTCCGGCATGCCCAAAAGTTGATTCCGGTCTGTCCGGTAGGTGGTTCCGGCGTGCACGGCACGTGGTTCTGGTACGTGTCAGAGGTGGTTGCGTATGCCCAACAGGTGATTCCGGACTGTCTGCCACGTGCTTCTGGCACGTCTGAGAGGTGGTTCCAACATGCCCGGCAGGTCATTTCGGAGAGTCGTCCAAGTGGTTCTGGCGTAGCCCGCAGGTGATTTTGGCGTGTCCGGCAGGTGGTTCCGCCGTGCTCGGCAGGTGGTTCAGGCATGGCCGTCACGTGGTTCCAGTCTGTCCAGGACGTGTTTCCAGCTTCTCCGGCAGGTGGTTCTGGTACCTCTGAGAGGTGGTTCCGCCATGGCTGGCAGGTGATCCCGGACTGTCCCCCAGGTGGTTCTGGCATAGCCAGCAGTTGATATTGGCCTGTCCGGCAGGTGGTTCCAGCGAGTCGAACAGGTGGCTCCGGCGTTCTTGGCAGGTGGTTCCGGTCTGTCCGGTAGGTGTTTCCGGCGTGTCTGGCACGTGCTTCCGGCACGTCTGAGAGGTGGTTCCGGCATGCGCGGCAGGTGATTCCGTAGTGTCCGCCAGGTGGTTCTGGCATACCCGGCAGGTGATTTTGGCGTGTCCGGCAGGTGTTTCTGGCGAGTCGAGCAGGTGGCTCCGGCATGCTCGGCAGGTGCTTCCGGCGTCTCCGGCACGTGGTTCTGGTGTGCCTGAGAGCTGGTTCCGGCATGTCCGGCAGATGATTCCGGAGTGTCCGCCAAGTGGTTCTGGCATACCCAGCAGGTGATTTTGGTGTGTCAGGGTGGTGGTACCGGTGAGTCGAGCAGGTGGTTCCGGCGTGCTCAGCAGGTGGTTCAGGCAGTTCTGGCAGGTGGTATCCGTCTGTTCGGGGTGTGGTTCCAGCATCTCATGAACACGTTTCTGGCATGTCTGAGATGTGGTTCCAGCCGGCCCGACAGGTGTTTCCGCAGTGTCTGCCAAGCGGTTCTGGCGTAGTTGGCAGGTGATTTTGGCATGACTGGCAGGTGGTTCCAGCAAGCCTGGCAGGTGATTCCAAAGTGTTCACCAACTGGTTGTGGCGTAGCCGGCAGGTGATTTTTGCGTGATCGTCAGGTGGTTCTGGCGAGTCGAGCAGTTGGTTCCGGCGTGCTCGGCTGGTGCTTCCGGGGTCATTGGCACGGGGATCTGGCATGTCTGAGAGGTGGTTCCTGCATGCCCGGCAAGTGATTCCGGAGTGTTCGCCAAGTGGTTCTGGCATAGTCGGCAGGTGATTTTGGCATGTCCGGCAGGTGGTTCAGGCGAGTTGAGCAGGTGGTTCCAACGTGCTTGGCAGGTGCTTCCGGAGTCTCCGGCACGTATTTCTGGCACATCTGACAGGTGGTTCCGGCATGCCCGAAAGGTGATTCCGGTCTGTCCGGTAGGTGGTTCCAGCCTGCACGGCATGTGGTTCTGGTGCGTCTCAGAGGTGGTTGCGCATGCCCAACAGGTGATTCCGGACTGTCCGCCACATGGTTCTGGCACGTCTGAGAGGTGGTTCCGGCATGCCCGGCAGGTCATCCCAGAGAGTCCTCCAAGTGGTTCTGGCATAACACGCAGGTGATTTTGGCGTGTCTGGCAGGTTGTTCCGTTGTGCTTGGCAGGTGGTTCAGGCTTGGCCGGCAGGTGGTTCCAGACTGTCCAGGACGTGTTTCCAGCTTCTCCGGCAGGTGGTTCTGGTACGTCTGAGAGATGGTTCCGCCATGGCTGGCAGGTGATTCCGGACCGTCCCCCGGGTGGTTCTGGCATAGCCAGCAGTTGATATTGGCCTGTCCGGCAGGTGGTTCCAGCGAGTCGAACAGGTGGCTCCGGCGTGCTCGGCAGATGGTTCCGGTCTGTCCGGTAGGTGATTCCGGCGTGTCCGGCACGTGCTTCCGGCACGTCTGAGAGGTGGTTCCGGCATGCGCGACAGGTGATTTCGGAGTGTCCGCCAGGTGGTTCTGGCGTACCCGGCAGGTGATTTTGGCGTGTCCGGCAGGTGTTTCTGGCGAGTCGAGCAGGTGGCTCCGGCATGCTCGGCAGGTGCTTCCGGCGTCTCCGGCACGTGGTTCTGGTGTGTCTGAGAGCTGGTTCCGGCATGTCCGGCAGATGATTCCGGAGTGTCCGACAAGTGGTTCTGGCATACCTGGCTGGTGATTTGGGCATGTCAGGTAGGTGGTTCCGGCGAGTCGAGCAGGTGGCTCCGGCGTGCTCGGCAGGTTGTTCAGACGGGTCTGGCAGGTGTTTTCCGTCTGTTCGGGGTGTGGTTCCAGCATCTCATGCACATGGTTCTGGCATGTCTGAGATGTGGTTCCGGCCGGCCCGACAGGTGTTTCCACAGTGTCCGCCAAGTGGTACTGGCGTAGTTGGCAGGTGATTTTGGCATGACCGGCAGGTCGTTCCAGCAAGCCCGGCAGGTGACTCCGAAGTGTTCGCCATCTGGTTGTGGCGTAGCCGGCAGGTGATTTCTGCGTGTCCGGCAGGTGGTTCTGGCGAGTCGAGCAGGTGGTTCCGGCGTGCTCGGCAGGTGCTTCCTGGGTCATTGGCACGTGGTTCTGGCATATCTGAGAGGTGGTTCCGGCATGCCCGGCAGGTGATTCCGGAGTGTTCGCCAAGTGTTTCCGGCGTAGCCGGCAGGTGATTTTGCATGTCCAGCGGTCGTTCCGGCGGGTCGAGCCGGTGGTTCCGGCGTGCTGGCAGGTGGTTCCGGTCTGTCCGGCAGGTGGTTCCGGTCTGTCCGGCAGGTGGTTCTGTGGTGTCCGGCACGAGGTTCAGTCTGAGAGGCTGTGCCGGCATGCCCCTCACGTGATTCCGGCTTGTCCCCGAAGTGGTGCTGGTGTAGCGGGCAGGTGATTTTGGCGTGTCTGGCAGGTGGTTCAGGCGAGTTGAGCAGGTGGTTGCGACGTGCTCGGCAGGTGCTTCCGGCGTCTCCGGCACGTGTTTCTGGCACATCTGACTGGTGGTTCCGGCATGCCCAAAAGTTGATTCCGGTCTGTCCGGTAGGTGGTTCCGGCGTGCACGGCACGTGGTTCTGGTAGGTCTCAGAGGTGGTTGCGTATGCCCAACAGGTGATTCCGGACTGTCCGCCACGTGCTTCTGGCACGTCTGAGAGGTGGTTCCAACATGCCCGGCAGGTCATTTCGGAGAGTCGTCCAAGTGGTTCTGGCATAGCCCGCAGGTGATTTTGGCGTGTCCGGCAGGTGGTTCCGCCGTGCTCGGCAGCAGGTTCAGGCATGGCCGTCACGTGGCTCCAGTCTGTCCAGGACGTGTTTCCAGCTTCTCCGGCAGGTGGTTCTGGTACGTCTGAGAGGTGGTTCCGCCATGGCTGGCAGGTGATCCCGGACTGTCCCCCAGGTGGTTCTGGCATAGCCAGCAGTTGATATTGGCCTGTCCGGCAGGTGGTTCCAGCGAGTCGAACAGGTGGCTCCGGCGTTCTTGGCAGGTGGTTCCGGTCTGTCCGGTAGGTGTTTCCGGCGTGTCCGGCACGTGCTTCCGGCACGTCTGAGCGGTGGTTCCGGCATGCGCGGCAGGTGATTCCGTAGTGTCCGCCTGGTGGTTCTGGCATACCCGGCAAGTGATTTTGGCGTGTCCGGCAGGTGTTTCTGGCGAGTCGAGCAGGTGGCTCCGGCGTGCTCGGCAGGTTGTTCAGACGGGTCTGGCAGGTGTTTTCCGTCTGTTCGGGGTGTGGTTCCAGCATCTCATGCACATGGTTCTGGCACGTCTGAGATGTGGTTCCGGCCGGCCCGACAGGTGTTTCCACAGTGTCCGCCAAGTGGTACTGGCGTAGTTGGCAGGTGATTTTGGCATGACCGGCAGGTGGTTCCAGCAAGCCCGGCAGGTGATTCCGAAGTGTTCCCCAACTGGTTGTGGCGTAGCCGGCAGGTGATTTTTGCGTGTCCGGCAGGTGGTTCAGGCGAGTTGAGCAGGTGGTTGCGACGTGCTCGGCACGTGCTTCTGGCGTCTCCGGCACGTGTTTCTGGCACATCTGACTGGTGGTTCCGGCATGCCCAAAAGTTGATTCCGGTCTGTCCGGTAGGTGGTTCCGGCGTGCACGGCAGGTGCTTCCGGGGTCATTGGCACGTGGTTCTGGCATATCTGAGAGGTGGTTCCGGCATGCCCGGCAGGTGATTCCGGAGTGTTCGCCAAGTGTTTCCGGCGTAGCCGGCAGGTGATTTTGCATGTCCAGCGGTCGTTCCGGCGGGTCGAGCCGGTGGCTCCGGCGTGTCCGGCAGGTGGTTCCGGTCTGTCCGGCAGGTGGTTCGGTGGTGTCTGGCACGAGGTTCAGTCTGAGAGGCTGTGCCGGCATGCCCCTCACGTGATTCCGGCTTGTCCCCGAAGTGGTGCTGGTGTAGCGGGCAGGTGATTTTGGCGTGTCCGGCAGGTGGTTCAGGCGAGTTGAGCAGGTGGTTGCGACGTGCTCGGCACGTGCTTCTGGCGTCTCCGGCACGTGTTTCTGGCACATCTGACTGGTGGTTCCGGCATGCCCAAAAGTTGATTCCGGTCTGTCCGGTAGGTGGTTCCGGCGTGCACGGCACGTGGTTCAGGTACGTCTCAGAGGTGGTTGCGCATGCCCAACAGGTGATTCCGGACTGTCCGTCACGTGCTTCTGGCACGTCTGAGAGGTGGTTCCAACATGCCCGGCAGGTCATTTCGGAGAGTCGTCCAAGTGGCTCTGGCGTAGCCCGCAGGTGATTTTGGCGTGTCCGGCAGGTGGTTCCGCCATGCTCGGCAGCTGGTTCAGGCATGGCCGTCACGTGGTTCCAGTCTGTCCAGGACGTGTTTCCAGCTTCTCCGGCAGGTGGTTCTGGTACGTCTGAGAGGTGGTTCCGCCATGGCTGGCAGGTGATCCCAGACTGTCCCCCAGGTGGTTCTGGCATAGCCAGCAGTTGATATTGGCCTGTCCGGCATGTGGTTCCAGCGAGTCGAACAGGTGGCTCCGGCGTTCTTGGCAGGTGGTTCCGGTCTGTCCGGTAGGTGTTTCCGGCGTGTCTGGCACGTGCTTCCGGCACGTCTGAGAGGTGGTTCCGGCATGCGCGGCAGGTGATTCCGTAGTGTCCGCCAGGTGGTTCTGGCATACCCGGCAGGTGATTTTGGCGTGTCCGGCAGGTGTTTCTGGCCTGTCGAGCAGGTGGCTCCGGCATGCTCGGCAGGTGCTTCCGGCGTCTCCGGCACTTGGTTCTGGTGTGTCTGAGAGCTGGTTCTGGCATGTCCGGCAGATGATTCCGGAGTGTCCACCAAGTGGTTCTGGCATACCCAGCAGGTGATTTTGGCGTGTCAGGGAGGTGGTACCGGTGAGTCGAGCAGGTGGTTCCGGCGTGCTCAGCAGGTGGTTCAGGCGGTTCTGGCAGGTGGTATCCGTCTGTTCGGGGTGTGGTTCCAGCATCTCATGAACACGTTTCTGGCACGTCTGAGATGTGGTTCCGGCTGCCCTGACAGGTGTTTCCGCAGTGTCCGCCAAGCGGTTCTGGCGTAGTTGGCAGGTGATTTTGGCATGACTGGCAGGTGGTTCCAGCAAGCCTGGCAGGTGATTCCAAAGTGTTCACCAACTGGTTGTGGCGTAGCCGGCAGGTGATTTTTGCGTGATCGGCAGGTGGTTCTGGCGAGTCGAGCAGGTGGTTCCGGCGTGCTCGGCTGGTGCTTCCGGGGTCATTGGCACGGGGTTCTGGCATGTCTGAGAGGTGGTTCCTGCATGCCCGGCAAGTGATTCCGGAGTGTTCGCCAAGTGGTTCTGGCATAGTCAGCAGGTGATTTTGGCATGTCCGGCAGGTGGTTCAGGCGAGTTGAGCAGGTGGTTCCAACGTGCTTGGCAGGTGCTTCCGGCGTCTCCGGCACGTGTTTCTGGCACATCTGACAGGTGGTTCCGGCATGCCCGAAAGGTGATTCCGGTCTGTCCGGTAGGTGGTTCCAGCCTGCACGGCATGTGGTTCTGGTACGTCTCAGAGGTGGTTGCGCATGCCCAACAGGTGATTCCGGACTGTCCGCCACATGGTTCTGGCACGTCTGAGAGGTGGTTCCGGCATGCCCGGCAGGTCATCCCAGAGAGTCCTCCACGTGGTTCTGGCATAACACGCAGGTGATTTTGGCGTGTCTGGCAGGTTGTTCCGTTGTGCTTGGCAGGTGGTTCAGGCTTGGCCGGCAGGTGGTTCCAGACTGTCCAGGACGTGTTTCCAGCTTCTCCGGCAGGTGGTTCTGGTACGTCTGAGAGGTGGTTCCGCCATGGCTGGCAGGCGATTCCGGACCGTCCCCCAGGTGGTTCTGGCATAGCCAGCAGTTGATATTGGCCTGTCCGGCAGGTGGTTCCAGCGAGTCGAACAGGTGGCTCCGGCGTGCTCGGCAGGTGGTTCCGGTCTGTCCCGTAGGTGATTCCGGCGTGTCCGGCACGTGCTTCCGGCACGTCTGAGAGGTGGTTCCGGCATGCGCAACAGGTGATTTCGGAGTGTCCGCCAGGTGGTCTTGCGTACCCGGCAGGTGATTTTGGCGTGTCCGGCAGGTGTTTCTGGCGAGTCAAGCAGGTGGCTCCGGCATGCTCGGCAGGTGCTTCCGGCGTCTCCGGCACGTGGTTCTGGTGTGTCTGAGAGCTGGTTCCGGCATGTCCGGCAGATGATTCCGGAGTGTCCGCCAAGTGGTTCTGGCATACCCGGCTGGTGATTTGGGCATGTCAGGTAGGTGGTTCCGGCGAGTCGAGCAGGTGGCTCCGGCGTGCTCGGCAGGTTGTTCAGACGGGTCTGGCAGGTGTTTTCCGTCTGTTCGGGGTGTGGTTCCAGCATCTCATGCACATGGTTCTGACACGTCTGAGATGTGGTTCCGGCCGGCCCGACAGGTGTTTCCACAGTGTCCGCCAAGTGGTACTGGCGTAGTTGGCAGGTGATTTTGGCATGACCGACAGGACGTTCCAGCAAGCCCGGCAGGTGATTCCGAAGTGTTCCCCAACTGGTTGTGGCGTAGCCGGCAGGTGATTTTTGCGTGTCCGGCAGGTGGTTCTGGCGAGTCGAGCAGGTGGTTCCGGCGTGCTCGGCAGGTGCTTCCAGGGTCATTGGCACGTGGTTCTGGCATATCTGAGAGGTGGTTCCGGCATGCCCGGCAGGTGATTCCGGAGTGTTCGCCAAGTATTTCCGGCGTAGCCGGCAGGTGATTTTGCATGTCCAGCGGTCGTTCCGGCGGGTCGAGCCGGTGGCTCCGGCGTGTCCGGCAGGTGGTTCCGGTCTGTCCGGCAGGTGGTTCTGTGGTGTCCGGCACGAGGTTCAGTCTGAGAGGCTGTGCCGGCATGCCCCTCACGTGATTCCGGCTTGTCCCCGAAGTGGTGCTGGTGTAGCGGGCAGGTGATTTTGGCGTGTCCGGCAGGTGGTTCAGGTGAGTTGAGCAGGTGGTTGCGACGTGCTCGGCAGGTGCTTCCGGCGTCTCCGGCACGTGTTTCTGGCACATCTGACTGGTGGTTCCGGCATGCCCAAAAGTTGATTCCGGTCTGTCCGGTAGGTGGTTCCGGCATGCACGGCACGTGGTTCTGGTACGTGTCAGAGGTGGTTGCGTATGCCCAACAGGTGATTCCGGACTGTCCGCCACGTGCTTCTGGCACGTCTGAGAGGTGGTTCCAACATGCCCGGCAGGTCATTTCGGAGAGTCGTCCAAGTGGTTCTGGCGTAGCCCGCAGGTGATTTTGGAGTGTCCGGCAGGTGTTTTTGGCGAGTCGAGCAGGTGGCTCCGGCATGCTCGGCAGGTGCTTCCGGCGTCTCCGGCACGTGGTTCTGGTGTGTCTGAGAGCTGGTTCCGGCATGTCCGGCAGATGATTCCGGAGTGTCCGCCAAGTGGTTCTGGCATACCCGGCTGGTGATTTGGGCATGTCAGGTAGGTGGTTCCGGCGAGTCGAGCAGGTGGCTCCGGCATGCTCGGCAGGTGCTTCCGGTGTCTCCGGCACGTGCTTCCGGCACGTCTGAGTGGTGGTTCCGGCATGCGCGACAGGTGATTTCGGAGTGTCCGCCAAGTGGTTCTGGCATACCCGGCTGGTGATTTGGGCATGTCAGGTAGGTGGTTCCGGCGAGTCGAGCAGGTGGCTCCGGCGTGCTCGGCTGGTTGTTCAGACGGGTCTGGCAGGTGTTTTCCGTCTGTTCGTGGTGTGGTTCCAGCGTCTCATGCACATAGTTCTGGCACGTCTGAGATGTGGTTCCGGCCGGCCCGACAGGTGTTTCCACAGTGTCCGCCAAGTGGTACTGGCGTAGTTGGCAGGTGATTTTGGCATGACCGACAGGACGTTCCAGCAAGCCCGGCAGGTGATTCCGAAGTGTTCCCCAACTGGTTGTGGCGTAGCCGGCAGTTGATTTTTGCGTGTCCGGCAGGTGGTTCTGGCGAGTCGAGCAGGTGGTTCCGGCGTGCTCGGCAGGTGCTTCCTGGGTCATTGGCACGTGGTTCTGGCATATCTGAGAGGTGGTTCCCGCATGCCCTGCAGGAGATTCCGGAGTGTTCGCCAAGTGTTTCCGGCGTAGCCGGCAGGTGATTTTGCATGTCCAGCGGTCGTTCCGGCGGGTCGAACCGGTGGTTCCTGCGTGTCCGGCAGGGGGTTCCGGTCTGTCCGACAGGGTGTACTGTGGTGTCCGGCACGAGGTTCAGTCTGAGAGGCTGTGCCGGCATGCCCCTCACGTGATTCCGGCTTGTCCCCGAAGTGGTGCTGGTGTAGCGGGCAGGTGATTTTGGCGTGTCCGGCAGGTGGTTCCGCCGTGCTCGGCAGGTGGTTCAGGCATGGACGTCACGTGGTTCCAGTCTGTTCAGGACGTGTTTCCAGCTTCTCCGGCAGGTGGTTCTGGTACGTCTGAGAGGTGGTTCCGCCATGGCTGGCAGGTGATCCCGGACTGTCCCCCAGGTGGTTCTGGCATAGCCAGCAGTTGATATTGGCCTGTCCGGCAGGTGGTTCCAGCGAGTCGAACAGGTGGCTCCGGCGTTCTTGGCAGGTGGTTCCGGTCTGTCCGGTAGGGGTTTCCGGCGTGTCTGGCACGTGCTTCCGGCACGTCTGAGAGGTGTTTCCGTCATGCGCGACAGGTGATGTCGGAGTGTCCGCCAGGTGGTTCTGGCGTACCCGGCAGGTGATTTTGGCGTGTCCGGCAGGTGTTTCTGGCGAGTCGAGCAGGTGGCTCCGGCATGCTCGGCAGGTGCTTCCGGCGTCTCCGGCACATGGTTCTGGTGTTTCCGAGAGCTGGTTCCGGCATGTCCGGCAGATGACTACGGAGTGTCCACCAAGTGGTTCTGGCATACCCAGCAGGTGATTTTGGCGTGTCAGGGACGTGGTACCGGTGAGTCGAGCAGGTGGTTCCGGTGTGCTCAGCAGGTGGTTCAGGCGGTTCTGGCCGGTGGTATCCGTCTGTTCGGGGTGTGGTTCCAGCATCTCATGAACACGTTTCTGGCATGTCTGAGATGTGGTTCCAGCCGGCCCGACAGGTGTTTCCGCAGTGTCTGCCAAGCGGTTCTGGCGTAGTTGGCAGGTGATTTTGGCATGACTGCCAGGTGGTTCCAGCAAGCCTGGCAGGTGATTCCAAAGTGTTCCCCAACTGGTTGTGGCGTAGCCGGCAGGTGATTTTTGCGTGATCGTCAGGTGGTTCTGGCGAGTCGAGCAGTTGGTTCCGGCGTGCTCGGCTGGTGCTTCCGGGGTCATTGGCACGGGGTTCTGCCATGTCTGAGAGGTGGTTCCTGCATGCCCGGCAAGTGATTCCGGAGTGTTCGCCAAGTGGTTCTGGCATAGTCGGCAGGTGATTTTGGCATGTCCGGCAGGTGGTTCAGGCGAGTTGAGCAGGTGGTTCCAACGTGCTTGGCAGGTGCTTCCGGCGTCTCCGGCACGTGTTTCTGGCACATCTGACAGGTGGTTCCGGCATGCCCGAAAGGTGATTCCGGTCTGTCTGGTAGGTGGTTCCAGCCTGCATGGCATGTGGTTCTGGTGCGTCTCAGAGGTGGTTGCGCATGCCCAACAGGTGATTCCGGACTGTCCGCCACATGGTTCTGGCACGTCTGAGAGGTGGTTCCGGCATGCCCGGCAGGTCATCCCAGAGAGTCCTCCAAGTGGTTCTGGCATAACACGCAGGTGATTTTGGCGTGTCTGGCAGGTTGTTCCGTTGTGCTTGGCAGGTGGTTCAGGCTTGGCCGGCAGGTGGTTCCAGACTGTCCAGGACGTGTTTCCAGCTTCTCCGGCAGGTGGTTCTGGTACGTCTGAGAGGTGGTTCCGCCATGGCTGCTAGGTGATTCCGGACCGTCCCCCAGGTGGTTCTGGCATAGCCAGCAGTTGATATTCGCCTGTCCGGCAGGTGGTTCCAGCGAGTCGAACAGGTGGCTCCGGCGTGCTCGGCAGGTGGTTCCGGTCTTTCCGGTAGGTGATTCCGGCGTGTCCGGCACGTGCTTCCGGCACGTCTGAGAGGTGGTTCCGGCATGCGCGACAGGTGATGTCGGAGTGTCCGCCAGGTGGTTCTGGCGTACCCGGCAGGTGATTTTGGCGTGTCCGTCAGGTTTTTCTGGCGAGTCGAGCAGGTGGCTCCGGCATGCTCGGCAGGTGCTTCCGGCGTCTCCGGCACGTGGTTCTGGTGTGTCTGAGAGCTGGTTCCGGCATGTCCGGCAGATGATTCCGGTGTGTCCGCCAAGTGGTTCTGGCATACCCAGCAGGTGATTTTGGCGTGTCAGGTAGGTGGTTCCAGCGAGTCGAGCAGCTGGCTCCGGCATGCTCGGCAGGTTGTTCAGACGTGTCTGGCAGGTGTTTTCCGTCTGTTCGGGGTGTGGTTCCAGCATCTCATGCACATGGTTCTGGCACGTCTGAGATGTGGTTCCGGCCGGCCCGACAGGTTTTTCCACAGTGTTCGCCAAGTGGTACTGGCGTAGTTGGCAGGTGATTTTGGCATGACCGGCAGGTGGTTCCAGCAAGCCCGGCAGGTGATTCCGAAGTGTTCCCCAACTGGTTGTGGCGTAGCTGGCAGGTGATTTCTGCGTGTCCGGCAGGTGGTTCCGGCGTGCTCGACAGGTGCTTCCGGGGTCATTGGCACGTGGTTCTGGCATATCTGAGATGTGGTTCCGGCATGCCCGGCAGGTGATTCCGGAGTGTTCGCCAAGTGTTTCCGGCGTAGCCGGCAGGTGATTTTGCATGTCCAGCGGTCGTTCCGGCGGGTCGAGCCGGTGGTTCCGGCGTGTCCGGCAGGTGGTTCCGGTCTGTCCGGCAGGTGGTTCTGTGGTGTCCGACACGAGGTTCAGTCTGAGAGGCTGTGCCGGCATGCCCCTCACGTGATTCCGGCTTGTCCCCGAAGTGGTGCTGGTGTAGCGGGCAGGTGATTTTGGAGTGTCCGGCAGGTGGTTCAGGCGAGTTGAGCAGGTGCTTGCGACGTGCTCGGCAGGTGCTTCCGGCGTCTCCGGCACGTGTTTCTGGCACATCTGACTGGTGGTTCAGGCATGCCCAAAATTTGATTCCGGTCTGTCCGGTAGGTGGTTCCGGCGTGCACGGAACGTGGTTCTGGTACGTGTCAGAGGTGGTTGCGTATGCCCAACAGGTGATTCCGGACTGTCCGCCACCTGCTTCTGGCACGTCTGAGAGGTGGTTCCAACATGCCCGGCAGGTCATTTCGGAGAGTCGTCCAAGTGGTTCTGGCGTAGCCCGCAGGTGATTTTGGCGTGTCCGGCAGGTGGTTCCGCCGTGCTTGGCAGGTGGTTCAGGCATGGCCGTCACGTGGTTCCAGTCTGTCCAGGACGTGTTTCCAGCTTCTCCGGCAGGTGGTTCTGGTACGTCTGAGAGGTGGTTCCGCCATGGCTGGCAGGTGATCCCGGACTGTCCCCCAGGTGGTTCTGGCATAGCCAGCAGTTGATATTGGCCTGTCCGGCAGGTGGTTCCAGCGGGTCGAACAGGTGGCTCCGGCGTTCTTGGCAGGTCGTTCCAGTCTGTCCAGTAGGTGTTTCCGGCATGTCTGGCACGTGCTTCCGGCACGTCTGAGAGGTGGTTCCGGCATGCGCGGCAGGTGATTCCGTAGTGTCCGCCAGGTGGTTCTGGCATACCCGGCAGGTGATTTTGGCGTGTCCGGCAGGTGTTTCTGGCGAGTCGAGCAGGTGGCTCCGGCATGCTCGGCAGGTGCTTCCGGCGTCTCCGGCACTTGGTTCTGGTGTGTCTGAGAGCTGGTTCCGGCATGTCCGGCAGATGATTCCGGAGTGTCCGCCAAGTGGTTCTGGCATACCCGGCTGGTGATTTGGGCATGTCAGGTAGGTGGTTCCGGCGAGTCGAGCAGGTGGTTCCGGCATGCTCGGCTGGTGCTTCCGGGGTCATTTGCACGGGGTTCTTGCATGTCTGAGAGGTGGTTCCTGCATGCCCGGCAAGTGATTCCGGAGTGTTCGCCAAGTAGCTCTGGCATAGTCGGCAGGTGATATTGGCGTGTCCGGCAGGTGTTTCTGGCGAGTCGAGCAGGTGGCTCCGGCATGCTCGGCAGGTGCTTCCGGCGTCTCCGGCACTTGGTTCTGGTGTGTCTGAGAGCTGGTTCCGGCATGTCCGGCAGATGATTCTGGAGTGTCCGCCAAGTGGTTCTGGCATACCCAGCAGGTGATCTTGGCGTGCCAGGTAGGTGGTACCGGTGAGTCGAGCAGGTGGTTCCGGCGTGCTCAGCAGGTGGTTCAGGCGGTTCTGGCAGGTGGTATCCGTCTGTTCGGGGTGTGGTTCCAGCATCTCATGAACACGTTTCCGGCACGTCTGAGATGTGGTTCCAGCCGGCCCGACAGGTGTTTCCGCAGTGTCCGCCAAGCGGGTCTGGCGTAGTTGGCAGGTGATTTTGGCATGACTGGCAGGTGGTTCCAGCAAGCCTGGCAGGTGATTCCAAAGTGTTCCCCAACTGGTTGTGGCGTAGCCGGCAGGTGATTTTTGCGTGATCGGCCGGTGGTTCTGGCGAGTCGAGCAGGTGTTTCCGGCGTGCTCGGCTGGTGCTTCCGGGTTCATTGGCACGGGGTTCTGGCATGTATCAGAGGTGGTTCCCGCATGCCCGGCAAGTGATTCCGGAGTGTTCGCCAAGTGATTCTGACATAGTCGGCAGGTGATTTTGGCATGTCCGGCAGGTGGTTCAGGCGAGTTGAGCACGTGGTTGCAACGTGCTTGGCAGGTGCTTCCGGCTTCTCCGGCACGTGTTTCTGGCACATCTGACAGGTGGTTCCGGCATGCCCGAAAGGTGATTCCCGTCTGTCCGGTAGGTGGTTGCAGCCTGCACGGCATGTGGTTCTGGTACGTCTCAGAGGTGGTTGCGCATGCCCAACAGGTGATACCGGACTGTCCGCCACGTGCTTCTGGCACGTCTGAGAGGTGGTTCCAACATGCCCGGCAGGTCATTTCGGAGAGTCGTCCAAGTGGTTCTGGCGTAGCCCGCAGGTGATTTTGGCGTGTCCGGCAGGTGGTTCCGCCGTGCTCGGCAGGTGGTTCAGGCATGGCCGTCACGTGGTTCCAGTCTGTCCAGGACGTGTTTCCAGCTTCTCCGGCAGGTGGTTCTGGTACGTCTGAGAGGTGGTTCCGCCATGGCTGGCAGGTGATCCCGGACTGTCCCCCAGGTGGTTCTGGCATAGCCAGCAGTTGATATTGGCCTGTCCGGCAGGTGGTTCCAGCGAGTCGAACAGGTGGCTCCGGCGTTCTTGGCAGGTGGTTCCGGTCTGTCCAGTAGGTGTTTCCGGCGTGTCTGGCACGTGCTTCCGGCACGTCTGAGAGGTGGTTCCGGCATGCGCGGCAGGTGATTCCGTAGTGTCCGCCAGGTGGTTCTGGCATACCCGGCAGGTGATTTTGGCGTGTCCGGCAGGTGTTTCTGGCGAGTCGAGCAGGTGGCTCCGGCTAGCTCGGCAGGTTGTTCAGACGGGTCTGGCAGGTGTTTTCCGTCTGTTCGGGGTGTGGTTCCAGCATCTCATGCACATGGTTCTGGCACGTCTGAGATGTGGTTCCGGCCGGCCCGACAGGTGTTTCCACAGTGTCCGCCAAGTGGTACTGGCGTAGTTGGCAGGTGATTTTGGCATGACCGGCAGGTGGTTCCAGCAAGCCCGGCAGGTGATTCCGAAGTGTTCCCCAACTGGTTGTGGCGTAGCCGGCAGGTGATTTTTGCGTGTCCGGCAGGTGGTTCTGGCGAGTCGAGCAGGTGGTTCCGGCGTGCTCGGCAGGTGCTTCCGGGGTCATTGGCACGTGGTTCTGGCATATCTGAGAGGTGGTTCCGGCATGCCCGGCAGGTGATTCCGGAGTGTTCGCCAAGTGTTTCCGGCGTAGCCGGCAGGTGATTTTGCACGTCCAGCGGTCGTTCCGGCGGGGCGAGCCGGTGGTTCCGGCGTGTCAGGCAGGTGGTTCCGGTCTGTCCGGCAGGTGGTTCTGTGGTGTCCGGCCCGAGGTTCAGTCTGAGAGGCTGTGCCGGCATGCCCCTCACGTGATTCCGGCTTGTCCCCGAATTGGTGCTGGTGTAGCGGGCAGGTCATTTTGGCGTGTCCGGCAGGTGGTTCAGGCGAGTTGAGCAGGTGGTTGTGACGTGCTCGGCAGGTGCTTCCGGCGTCTCCGGCATGTGTTTCTGGCACATCTGACTGGTGGTTCCGGCATGCCCAAAAGTTGATTCCGGTCTGTCCGTTAGGTGGTTCCGGCGTGTCTGGCATGTGCTTCCGGCACGTCTGTGAGGTGGTTCCGGCATGCGCGGCAGGTGATTCCGTAGTGTCCGCCAGGTGGTTTTGGCATACCCGGCAGGTGATTTTGGCGTGTCCGGCAGGTGTTTCTGGCGAGTCGAGCAGGTGGCTCCGGCATGCTCGGCAGGTGCTTCCGTCGTCTCCGGCACGTGGTTCTGGTGTGTCTGAGAGCTGGTTCCGGCATGTCCGGCAGATGATTCTGGGAGTGTTCCGCCAAGTGGTTCTGGCATAGCCGGCAGGTTATTTTGGCGTGTCAGGGAGGTGGTACCGGTGAGTCGAGCAGGTGGTTCCGGCATGCTCAGCAGGTGGTTCCGGCGGTTCTGGCAGGTGGTATCCGTCTGTTCGGGGTGTGGTTCCAGCATCTCATGAACACGTTTCTGGCACGTCTGAGATGTGGTTCCGGCCGGCCCGACACGTGATTCCGCAGTGTCCGCCAAGAGGTTCTGGTGTAGTCGGCAGGTGATTTTGGCGTGTCCGTGCAGGTCGTTCCGCCGTGCTCGGCAGCTGGTTCAGACATGGCCGTCACGTGGTTCCCGTCTGTCCAGGACGTGTTTCCAGCATCTCCGGCAGGTGGTTCTGGCACGTCTGAGAGGTGGTTCCGGCCTGGCCGACAGGTGATTCCGGAGTGTCCGCCAGGAGGTTCTGGCGTAGCAGGAGGTGATTTTGGCATGACTGGCAGGTGGTTCCAGCGAGCCGAACAGGTGGCTCCGGCGTTCTTGGCAGGTGGTTCCGGTCTGTCCGGTAGATGTTTCCGGCGTGTCTGGCACGTGCTTCCGGCACGTCTGAGAGGTGGTTCCGGCATGCGCGGCAGGTGATTCCGTAGTGTCCGCCAGGTGGTTCTGGCATACCCGGCAGGTGATTTTGGCGTGTCCGGCAGGTGTTTCTGGCGAGTCGAGCAGGTGGCTCCGGCGTGCTCGGCAGGTTCTTCCGTCGTCACCGGCACTTGGTTGTGGTGTGTCTGAGAGCTGGTTCCGGCATGTCCTGGCGTAGTTGGCAGGTGATTTTGGCATGACTGGCAGGTGGTTCCAGCAAGCCTGGCAGGTGATTCCAAAGTGTTCCCCAACTGGGTGTGGCGTAGCCGGCAGGTGATTTTTGCGTGTCCGGCAGGTGGTTCTGGCGAGTCGAGCAGGTGGTTCCGGCGTGCTCGGCA
The DNA here is from genome assembly GCF_037783145.1 of Equus przewalskii. Lineage (NCBI taxonomy): Eukaryota > Metazoa > Chordata > Mammalia > Perissodactyla > Equidae > Equus > Equus przewalskii. Next base: position 21,877 of record NW_027228262.1, read on the forward strand.
GGTGCTTCCGGGCGTCATTGGCTCGGGGTTCTGGCATGTCTGAGAGGCTGGTTCCGGCATGCCCGGCAAGTGATTCCGGAGTGTTCGCCAAGTGGTTCTGGCATAGTCGGCAGGTGATTTTGGCATGTCCGGCAGGTGGTTCAGGCGAGTTGAGCAGGTGGTTGCGACGTGCTTGGCAGGTGCTTCCGGCGTCTCCGGCACGTGTTTCTGGCACATCTGACTGGTGGTTCCGGCATGCCCAAAAGGTGATTCCGGTCTGTCCGGTAGGTGGTTCCAGCCTGCACGACATGTGGTTCTGGTACGTCTCAGAGGTGGTTGCGTATGCCCAACAGGTGATTCCGGACTGTCCGCCACGTGGTTCTGGCACGTCTGAGAGGTGGTTCCGGCATGCCCGGCAGGTCATTCCGGAGAGTCCTCCAAGTGGTTCTGGCATAGCACGCAGGTGATTTTGGCGTGTCTGGCAGGTTGTTCCGTTGTGCTTGGCAGGTGGTTCAGGCTTGGCCGGCAGGTGGTTCCAGACTGTCCAGGACGTGTTTCCAGCTTCTCCGGCAGGTGGTTCTGGTACGTCTGAGAGGTGGTTCCGCCATGGCTGGCAGGCGATTCCGGACCGTCCCCCAGGTGGTTCTGGCATAGCCAGCAGTTGATATTGGCCTGTCCGGCAGGTGGTTCCAGCGAGTCGAAGAGGTGGCTTCGGCGTGCTCGGCAGGTGGTTCCGGTCTGTCCGGTAGGTGATTCCGGCGTGTCCGGCACGTGCTTCCGGCACGTCTGAGAGGTGGTTCCGGCATGCGCGACAGGTGATTTCGGAGTGTCCGCCAGGTGGTTCTGGCGTACCCGGTAGGTGATTTTGGCGTGTCCGGCAGGTGTTTCTGGCGAGTCGAGCAGGTGGCTCCGGCATGCTCGGCAGATGCTTCCGGCGTCTCTGGCACGTGGTTCTGGTGTGTCTGAGAGCTGGTTCCGGCATGTCCGGCAGATGATTCCGGAGTGTCCGCCAAGTGGTTCTGGCATACCCGGCTGGTGATTTGGGCATGTCAGGTAGGTGGTTCCGGCGAGTCGAGCAGGTGGCTCCGGCGTGCTCAGCAGGTGGTTCAGGCGGTTCTGGCAGGTGGTATCCGTCTGTTCGGGGTGTGGTTCCAGCATCTCATGAACACGTTTCTGGCACGTCTGAGATGTGGTTCCAGCCGGCCCGACAGGTGTTTCCGCAGTGTCCGCCAAGCGATTCTGGCGTAGTTGGCAGGTGATTTTGCCATGACTGGCAGGTGGTTCCAGCAAGCCTGGCAGGTGATTCCAAAGTGTTCACCAACTGGGTGTGGCGTAGCCGGCAGGTGATTTTGGCGTGTCCGGCAGGTGTTTCTGGCGAGTCGAGCAGGTAGCTCCGGCATGCTCGGCAGGTGCTTCCGGCGTCTCCGGCAAGTGGTTCTGGTGTGTCTGAGAGCTGGTTCCGGCATGTCCGGCAGATGATTCCGGAGTGTCCGCCAAGTGGTTCTGGCATACCCAGCTGGTGATTTTGGCATGTCAGGTAGGTGGCTCCGGCGAGTCGAGCAGGTGGCTCCGGTGTGCTCGGCATGTTGTTCAGACGGGTCTGGCAGGTGTTTTCCGTCTGTTCGGGGTGTGGTTCCAGCATCTCATGCACATGGTTCTGGCACGTCTGAGATGTGGTTCCGGCCGGCCCGACAGGTGTTTCCACAGTGTCCGCCAAGTGGTACTGGCGTACTTGGCAGGTGATTTTGGCATGACCGGCAGGTGGTTCCAGCAAGCCCGGCAGGTGATTCCGAAGTGTTCCCCAACTGGTTGTGGCGTAGCCGGCAGGTGATTTTTGCGTGTCCGGCAGGTGGTTCTGGCGAGTCGAGCAGGTGGTTCCGGCGTGCTCGGCAGGTGCTTCCGGGGTCATTGGCACGTGGTTCTGGCATATCTGAGAGGTGGTTCCGGCATGCCCGGCAGGTGATTCCGGAGTGTTCGCCAAGTGTTTCCGGCGTAGCCGGCAGGTGATTTTGCATGTCCAGCGGTCGTTCCGGCGGGTCGAGCCGGTGGTTCCGGCGTGTCCGGCAGGTGGTTCCAGTCTGTCCGGCAGGTGGTTCTGTGGTGTCCGGCACGAGGTTCAGTCTGAGAGGCTGTGCCGGCATGCCCCTCACGTGATTCTGGCTTGTCCCCGAAGTGGTGCTGGTGTAGCGGGCAGGTGATTTTGGCGTGTCCGGCAGGTGGTTCAGGCGAGTTGAGCAGGTGCTTGCGACGTGCTCGGCAGGTGCTTCCGGCGTCTCCGGCACGTGTTTCTGGCACATCTGACTGGTGGTTCCGGCATGCCCAAAAGTTGATTCCGGTCTGTCCGGTAGGTGGTTCCGGCGTGCACGACACGTGGTTCTGGTACGTGTCAGAGGTGGTTGCGTATGCCCAACAGGTGATTCCGGACTGTCCGCCACGTGCTTCTGGCACGTCTGAGAGGTGGTTCCAACATGCCCGGCAGGTCATTTCGGAGAGTCGTCCAAGTGGTTCTGGCGTAGCCCGCAGGTGATTTTGGCGTGTCCGGCAGGTGGTTCCGCCGTGCTCGGCAGGTGGTTCAGGCATGGCCGTCACGTGGTTCCAGTCTGTCCAGGACGTGTTTCCAGCTTCTCCGGCAGGTGGTTCTGGTACGTCTGAGAGGTGGTTCCGCCATGGCTGGCAGGTGATCCCGGACCGTCACCCAGGTGGTTCTGGCATAGCCAGCAGTTGATATTGGCATGTCCGGCAGGTGGTTCCAGCGAGTCGAACGGGTGGCTCCGGCGTGCTCGGCAGGTGGTTCCGGTCTGTCCGGTAGGTGATTCCGGCGTGTCCGGCACGTGCTTACGGCACGTCTGAGAGGTGGTTCCGGCATGCGCGACAGGTGGTTTCGGAGTTTCCGCCAGGTGGTTCTGGCGTACCCGGCAGGTGATTTTGGCGTGTCCGGCAGGTGTTTCTGGCGAGTCGAGCAGGTGGCTCCGGCATGCTCGGCAGTTGCTTCCGGCGTCTCCGGCACTTGGTTCTGGTGTGTGTGAGAGCTGGTTCCGGCATGTCCGGCAGATGATTCCGGAGTGTCCGCCAAGTGGTTCTGGCATACCCAGCAGGTGATTTTGGCGTGTCAGGGAGGTGGTACTGGTGAGTCGAGCAGGTGGTTCCGGCGTGCTCAGCAGGTGGTTCAGGCGGTTCTGGCAGGTGGTATCCGTCTGTTCGGGGTGTGGTTCCAGCATCTCATGAACACGTTTCTGGCACGTCTGAGATGTGGTTCCAGCCGGCCTGACAGGTGTTTCCGCAGTGTCCGCCAAGCGGTTCTGGCGTAGTTGGCAGGTGATTTTGCCATGACTGGCAGGTGGTTCCAGCAAGCCTGGCAGGTGATTCCAAAGTGTTCACCAACTGGTTGTGGCGTAGCCGGCAGGTGATTTTTGCGTGATCGGCAGGTGGTTCTGGCGAGTCGAGCAGGTGGTTCCGGCGTGCTCGGCTGGTGCTTCCGGGGTCATTGGCACGGGGTTCTGGCATGTCTGAGAGGTGGTTCCTGCATGCCCGGCAAGTGATTCCGGAGTGTTCGCCAAGTGGTTCTGGCATAGTCGGCAGGTGATTTTGGCATGTCCGGCAGGTGGTTCAGGCGAGTTGAGCAGGTGGTTGCGACGTGCTTGGCAGGTGCTTCCGGCGTCTCCGGCACGTGTTTCTGGCACATCTGACAGGTGGTTCCGGCATGCCGGAAAGGTGATTCCGGTCTGTCCGGTAGGTGGTTCCAGCCTGCACGGCATGTGGTTCTGGTACGTCTCAGAGGTGGTTGCGCATGCCCAACAGGTGATTACGGACTGTCCGCCACATGGTTCTGGCACGTCTGAGAGGTGGTTCCGGCATACCCGGCAGGTCATCCCAGAGAGTCCTCCAAGTGGTTCTGGCATAACACGCAGGTGATTTTGGCGTGTCTGGCAGGTTGTTCCGTTGTGCTTGGCAGGTGGTTCAGGCTTGGCCGGCAGGTGGTTCCAGACTGTCCAGGACGTGTTTCCAGCTTCTCCGGCAGGTGGGTCTGGTACGTCTGAGAGGTGGTTCCGCCATGGCTGGCAGGCGATTCCGGACCGTCCCCCAGGTGGTTCTGGCATAGCCAGCAGTTGATATTGGCCTGTCCGGCAGGTGGTTCCAGCGAGTCGAACAGGTGGCTTCGGCGTGCTCGGCAGGTGGTTCCGGTCTGTCCGGTAGGTGATTCCGGCGTGTCCGGCACGTGCTTCCGGCACGTCTGAGAGGTGGTTCCGGCATGCGCGACAGGTGGTTTCGGAGTGTCCGCCAGGTGGTTCTGGCGTACCCGGCAGGTGATTTTGGCGTGTCCGGCAGGTGTTTCTGGCGAGTCGAGCAGGTGGCTCCGGCATGCTCGGCAGGTGCTTCCGGCGTCTCTGGCACGTGGTTCTGGTGTGTCTGAGAGCTGGTTCCGGCATGTCCGGCAGATGATTCCGGAGTGTCCGCCAAGTGGTTCTGGCATACCCGGCTGGTGATTTGGGCATGTCAGTTAGGTGGTTCCGGCGAGTCGAGCAGGTGGCTCCGGCGTGCTCGGCAGGTGGTTCAGACGGTTCTGGCAGGTGTTTTCCGTCTGTTCGGGGTGTGGTTCCAGCATCTCATGAACACGTTTCTGGCACGTCTGAGATGTGGTTCCGGCCGGCCCGACAGGTGTTTCCACAGTGTCCGCCAAGTGGTACTGGCGTAGTTGGCAGGTTATTTTGGCATGACCGGCAGGTGGTTCCAGCAAGCCCGGCAGGTGATTCCGAAGTGTTCCCCAACTGGTTGTGGCGTAGCCGGCAGGTGATTTTGGCGTGTCCGGCAGGTGTTTCTGGCGAGTCGAGCAGGTAGCTCCGGCATGCTCGGCAGGTGCTTCCGGCGTCTCCGGCACGTGGTTCTGGTGTGTCTGAGAGCTGGTTCCGGCATGTCCGGCAGATGATTCCGGAGTGTCCGCCAAGTGGTTCTGGCATACCCGGCAGGTGATTTGGGCATGTCAGGTAGGTGGTTCCGGCGAGTCGAGCAGGTGGCTCCGGCGTGCTCGGCAGGTTGTTCAGATGGGTCTGGCAGGTGTTTTCCGTCTGTTCGGGGTGTGGTTCCAGCATCTCATGCACATGGTTCTGGCACGTCTGAGATGTGGTTCCGGCCGGCCCGACAGGTGTTTCCGCAGTGTCCGCCAAGTGGTACTGGCGTAGTTGGCAGGTGATTTTGGCATGACCGGCAGGTGGTTCCAGCAAGCCCGGCAGGTGATTCCGAAGTGTTCCCCAACTGGTTGTGGCGTAGCCGGCAGGTGATTTTTGCGTGTCCGGCAGGTGGTTCTGGCGAGTCGAGCAGGTGGTTCCGGCGTGCTCGGCAGGTGCTTCCGGGGTCATTGGCACGTGGTTCTGGCATATCTGAGAGGTGGTTCCGGCATGCCCGGCAGGTGATTCCGGAGTGTTCGCCAAGTGTTTCCGGCGTAGCCGGCAGGTGATTTTGCACGTCCAGCGGTCGTTCCGGCGGGTCGAGCCGGTGGTTCCGGCGTGTCAGGCAGGTGGTTCCGGTCTGTCCGGCAGGTGGTTCTGTGGTGTCCGGCCCGAGGTTCAGTCTGAGAGGCTGTGCCGGCATGCCCCTCACGTGATTCCGGCTTGTCCCCGAATTGGTGCTGGTGTAGCGGGCAGGTCATTTTGGCGTGTCCGGCAGGTGGTTCAGGCGAGTTGAGCAGGTGGTTGTGACGTGCTCGGCAGGTGCTTCCGGCGTCTCCGGCACGTGGTTCTGGTGTGTCTGAGAGCTGGTTCCGGCATGTCCGGCAGATGATTCCGGACTGTCCGCCAAGTGGTTCTGGCATACCCGGCTGGTGATTTGGGCATGTCAGGTAGGTGGTTCCGGCGAGTCGAGCAGGTGGTTCCGGCGTGCTCGGCAGGTTGTTCAGACGGGTCTGGCAGG
>NW_027228263.1:0-17385 GCF_037783145.1 Equus przewalskii
TCGGCAGGTTGTTCAGACGGGTCTGGCAGGTGTTTTCGTCTGTTCGGGGTGTGGTTCCAGCATCTCATGAACACGTTTCTGGCACGTCTGAGATGTGGTCCAGCCGGCCCGACAGGTGTTTCCGCAGTGTCCGCCAAGCGACTCTGGCGTAGTTGGCAGGTGATTTTGCCATGACTGGCAGGTGGTTCAGCAAACCTGGCAGGTGATTCCAAAGTGTTCACCAACTGGGTGTGGCGTAGCCGGCAGGTGATTTTGGCGTGTCCGGCAGGTGTTTCGGGCGAGTCGAGCAGGTAGCTCGGCATGCTCGGCAGGTGCTTCGGCGTCTCGGCAAGTGGTTCTGGTGTGTCTGAGAGCTGGTTCGGCATGTCCGGCAATGATTCCGGAGTGTCCGCCAAGTGGTTCTGGCATACCCGGCTGGTGATTGGGCATGTCAGGTAGGTGGCGGCGAGTCGAGCAGGTGGCTCGGTGTGCTCGGCATGTTGTTCGGACGGGTCTGGCAGGTGTTTTCCGTCTGTTCGGGGTGTGGTTCCAGCATCTCATGCACATGGTTCTGGCACGTCTGAGATGTGGTTCCGGCCGGCCCGACAGGTGTTTCCACAGTGTCCGCCAAGTGGTACTGGCGTAGTTGGCAGGTGATTTTGGCATGACCGGCAGGTGGTTCCAGCAAGCCCGGCAGGTGATTCCGAAGTGTTCCCCAACTGGTTGTGGCGTAGCCGGCAGGTGATTTTTGCGTGTCCGGCAGGTGGTTCTGGCGAGTCGAGCAGGTGGTTCCGGCGTGCTCGGCAGGTGCTTCCGGGGTCATTGGCACGTGGTTCTGGCATATCTGAGAGGTGGTTCCGGCATGCCCGGCAGGTGATTCCGGAGTGTTCGCCAAGTGTTTCCGGCGTAGCCGGCAGGTGATTTTGCACGTCCAGCGGTCGTTCCGGCGGGTCGAGCCGGTGGTTCCGGCGTGTCAGGCAGGTGGTTCCGGTCTGTCCGGCAGGTGGTTCTGTGGTGTCCGGCCCGAGGTTCAGTCGAGAGGCTGTGCCGGCATGCCCCTCACGTGATTCCGGCTTGTCCCCGAATTGGTGCTGGTGTAGCGGGCAGGTCATTTTGGCGTGTCCGGCAGGTGGTTCAGGCGAGTTGAGCAGGTGGTTGTGACGTGCTCGGCAGGTGCTTCCGGCGTCTCCGGCATGTGTTTCTGGCACATCTGACTGGTGGTTCCGGCATGCCCAAAAGTTGATTCCGGTCTGTCCGTTAGGTGGTTCCGGCGTGTCTGGCATGTGCTTCCGGCACGTCTGTGAGGTGGTTCCGGCATGCGCGGCAGGTGATTCCGTAGTGTCCGCCAGGTGGTTTTGGCATACCCGGCAGGTGATTTTGGCGTGTCCGGCAGGTGTTTCTGGCGAGTCGAGCAGGTGGCTCCGGCATGCTCGGCAAGTTCTTCCGTCGTCTCCGGCACTTGGTTGTGGTGTGTCTGAGAGCTGGTTCCGGCATGTCCTGGCGTAGTTGGCAGGTGATTTTGCCATGACTGGCAGGTGGTTCCAGCAAGCCTGGCAGGTGATTCCAAAGTGTTCACCAACTGGGTGTGGCGTAGCCGGCAGGTGATTTTGGCGTGTCCGGCAGGTGTTTCTGGCGAGTCGAGCAGGTAGCTCCGGCATGCTCGGCAGGTGCTTCCGGCGTCTCCAGCAAGTGGTTCTGGTGTGTCTGAGAGCTGGTTCCGGCATGTCCGGCAGATGATTCCGGAGTGTCCGCCAAGTGGTTCTGGCATACCCGGCTGGTGATTTGGGCATGTCAGGTAGGTGGCTCCGGCGAGTCGAGCAGGTGGCTCCGGTGTGCTCGGCATGTTGTTCAGACGGGTCTGGCAGGTGTTTTCCGTCTGTTCGGGGTGTGGTTCCAGCATCTCATGCACATGGTTCTGGCACGTCTGAGATGTGGTTCCGGCCGGCCCGACAGGTGTTTCCACAGTGTCCGCCAAGTGGTACTGGCGTAGTTGGCAGGTGATTTTGGCATGACCGGCAGGTGGTTCCAGCAAGCCCGGCAGGTGATTCCGAAGTGTTCCCCAACTGGTTGTGGCGTAGCCGGCAGGTGATTTTTGCGTGTCCGGCAGGTGGTTCTGGCGAGTCGAGCAGGTGGTTCCGGCGTGCTCGGCAGGTGCTTCCGGGGTCATTGGCACGTGGTTCTGGCATATCTGAGAGGTGGTTCCGGCATGCCCGGCAGGTGATTCCGGAGTGTTCGCCAAGTGTTTCCTGCGTAGCCGGCAGGTGATTTTGCATGTCCAGCGGTCGTTCCGGCGGGTCGAGCCGGTGGTTCCGGCGTGTCCGGCAGGTGGTTCCGGTCTGTCCGGCAGGTGGTTCTGTGGTGTCCGGCACGAGGTTCAGTCTGAGAGGCTGTGCCGGCATGCCCCTCACGTGATTCCGGCTTGTCCCCGAAGTGGTGCTGGTGTAGCGGGCAGGTGATTTTGGCGTGTCCGGCAGGTGGTTCAGGCGAGTTGAGCAGGTGCTTGCGACGTGCTCGGCAGGTGCTTCCGGCGTCTCCGGCACGTGTTTCTGGCACATCTGACTGGTGGTTCCGGCATGCCCAAAAGTTGATTCCGGTCTGTCCGGTAGGTGGTTCCGGCGTGCACGACACGTGGTTGTGGTACGTGTCAGAGGTGGTTGCGTATGCCCAACAGGTGATTCCGGACTGTCCGCCACGTGCTTCTGGCACGTCTGAGAGGTGGTTCCAACATGCCCGGCAGGTCATTTCGGAGAGTCGTCCAAGTGGTTCTGGCGTAGCCCGCAGGTGATTTTGGCGTGTCCGGCAGGTGGTTCCGCCGTGCTCGGCAGGTGGTTCAGGCATGGCCGTCACGTGGTTCCAATCTGTCCAGGACGTGTTTCCAGCTTCTCCGGCAGGTGGTTCTGGTACGTCTGAGAGGTGGTTCCGCCATGGCTGGCAGGTGATCCCGGACGGTCCCCCAGGTGGTTCTGGCATAGCCAGCAGTTGATATTGGCATGTCCGGCAGGTGGTTCCAGCCAGTCGAACGGGTGGCTCCGGCGTGCTCGGCAGGTGGTTCCGGTCTGTCCGGTAGGTGATTCCGGCGTGTCCGGCACGTGCTTCCGGCACGTCTGAGAGGTGGTTCCGGCATGCGCGACAGGTGGTTTCGGAGTTTCCGCCAGGTGGTTCTGGCGTACCCGGCAGGTGATTTTGGCGTGTCCGGCATGTGTTTCTGGCGAGTCGAGCAGGTGGCTCTGGCATGCTCGGCAGATGCTTCCGGCTTCTCTGGCACGTGGTTCTGGTGTGTGTGAGAGCTGGTTCCGGCATGTCCGGCAGATGATTCCGGAGTGTCCGCCAAGTGGTTCTGGCATACCCGGCTGGTGATTTGGGCATGTCAGGTAGGTGGTTCCGGCGAGTCGAGCAGGTGGCTCCGGCGTGCTCAGCAGGTGGTTCAGGCGGTTCTGGCAGGTGGTATCCGTCTGTTCGGGGTGTGGTTCCAGCATCTCATGAACACGTTTCTGGCACGTCTGAGATGTGGTTCCAGCCGGCCCGACAGGTGTTTCCGCAGTGTCCGCCAAGCGGTTCTGGCGTAGTTGGCAGGTGATTTTGCCATGACTGGCAGGTGGTTCCAGCAAGCCAGGCAGGTGATTCCAAAGTGTTCACCAACTGGGTGTGGCGTAGCCGGCAGGTGATTTTCTCGTGTCCGGCAGGTGTTTCTGGCGAGTCGAGCAGGTAGCTCCGGCATGCTCGGCAGGTGCTTCCGGCGTCTCCGGCAAGTGGTTCTGGTGTGTCTGAGAGCTGGTTCCGGCATGTCCGGCAGATGATTCCGGAGTGTCCGCCAAGTGGTTCTGGCATACCCGGCTGGTGATTTGGGCATGTCAGGTAGGTGGCTCCGGCGAGTCGAGCAGGTGGCTCCGGTGTGCTCGGCATGTTGTTCAGACGGGTCTGGCAGGTGTTTTCCGTCTGTTCGGGGTGTGGTTCCAGCATCTCATGCACATGGTTCTGGCACGTCTGAGATGTGGTTCCGGCCGGCCCGACAGGTGTTTCCACAGTGTCCGCCAAGTGGTACTGGCGTAGTTGGCAGGTGATTTTGGCATGACCGGCAGGTGGTTCCAGCAAGCCCGGCAGGTGATTCCGAAGTGTTCCCCAACTGGTTGTGGCGTAGCCGGCAGGTGATTTTTGCGTGTCCGGCAGGTGGTTCTGGCGAGTCGAGCAGGTGGTTCCGGCGTGCTCGGCAGGTGCTTCCGGGGTCATTGGCACGTGGTTCTGGCATATCTGAGAGGTGGTTCCGGCATGCCCGGCAGGTGATTCCGGAGTGTTCGCCAAGTGTTTCCGGCGTAGCCGGCAGGTGATTTTGCATGTCCAGCGGTCGTTCCGGCGGGTCGAGCCGGTGGTTCCGGCGTGTCCGGCAGGTGGTTCCGGTCTGTCCGGCAGGTGGTTCTGTGGTGTCCGGCACGAGGTTCAGTCTGAGAGGCTGTGCCGGCATGCCCCTCACGTGATTCCGGCTTGTCCCCGAAGTGGTGCTGGTGTAGCGGGCAGGTGATTTTGGCGTGTCCGGCAGGTGGTTCAGGCGAGTTGAGCAGGTGCTTGCGACGTGCTCGGCAGGTGCTTCCGGCGTCTCCGGCACGTGTTTCTGGCACATCTGACTGGTGGTTCCGGCATGCCCAAAAGTTGATTCCGGTCTGTCCGGTAGGTGGTTCCGGCGTGCACGACACGTGGCTCTGGTACGTGTCAGAGGTGGTTGCGTATGCCCAACAGGTGATTCCGGACTGTCCGCCACGTGCTTCTGGCACGTCTGAGAGGTGGTTCCAACATGCCCGGCAGGTCATTTCGGAGAGTCGTCCAAGTGGTTCTGGCGTAGCCCGCAGGTGATTTTGGCGTGTCCGGCAGGTGGTTCCGCCGTGCTCGGCAGGTGGTTCAGGCATGGCCGTCACGTGGTTCCAGTCTGTCCAGGACGTGTTTCCAGCTTCTCCGGCAGGTGGTTCTGGTACGTCTGAGAGGTGGTTCCGCCATGGCTGGCAGGTGATCCCGGACCGTCCCCCAGGTGGTTCTGGCATAGCCAGCAGTTGATATTGGCATGTCCGGCAGGTGGTTCCAGCGAGGCGAACGGGTGGCTCCGGCGTGCTCGGCAGGTGGTTCCGGTCTGTCCGGTAGGTGTTTCCGGCGTGTCCGGCACGTGCTTACGGCACGTCTGAGAGGTGGTTCCGGCATGCGCGACAGGTGGTTTCGGAGTTTCCGCCAGGTGGTCCTGGCGTACCCGGCAGGTGATTTTGGCGTGTCCGGCAGGTGTTTCTGGCGAGTCGAGCAGGTGGCTCCGGCATGCTCGGCAGTTGCTTCCGGCGTCTCCGGCACTTGGTTCTGGTGTGTGTGAGAGCTGGTTCCGGCATGTCCGGCAGATGATTCCGGAGTGTCCGCCAAGTGGTTCTGGCATACCCAGCAGGTGATTTTGGCGTGTCAGGGAGGTGGTACCGGTGAGTCGAGCAGGTGGTTCCGGCGTGCTCAGCAGGTGGTTCAGGCGGTTCTGGCAGGTGGTATCCGTCTGTTCGGGGTGTGGTTCCAGCATCTCATGAACACGTTTCTGGCACGTCTGAGATGTGGTTCCAGCCGGCCTGACAGGTGTTTCCGCAGTGTCCCCCAAGCGGTTCTGGCGTAGTTGGCAGGTGATTTTGGCATGACTGGCAGGTGGTTCCAGCAAGCCTGGCAGGTGATTCCAAAGTGTTCACCAACTGGTTGTGGCGTAGCCGGCAGGTGATTTTTGCGTGATCGGCAGGTGGTTCTGGCGAGTCGAGCAGGTGGTTCCGGCGTGCTCGGCTGGTGCTTCCGGGGTCATTGGCACGGGGTTCTGCCATGTCTGAGAGGTGGTCCCTGCATGCCCGGCAAGTGATTCCGGAGTGTTCGCCAAGTGGTTCTGGCATAGTCGGCAGGTGATTTTGGCATGTCCGGCAGGTGGTTCAGGCGAGTTGAGCAGGTGGTTGCGACGTGCTTGGCAGGTGCTTCCGGCGTCTCCGGCACGTGTTTCTGGCACATCTGACAGGTGGTTCCGGCATGCCGGAAAGGTGATTCCGGTCTGTCCGGTAGCTGGTTCCAGCCTGCACGGCATGTGGTTCTGGTACGTCTCAGAGGTGGTTGCGCATGCCCAACAGGTGATTACGGACTGTCCGCCACATGGTTCTGGCACGTCTGAGAGGTGGTTCCGGCATACCCGGCAGGTCATCCCAGAGAGTCCTCCAAGTGGTTCTGGCATAACATGCAGGTGATTTTGGCGTGTCTGGCAGGTTGTTCCGTTGTGCTTGGCAGGTGGTTCAGGCTTGGCCGGCAGGTGGTTCCAGACTGTCCAGGACGTGTTTCCAGCTTCTCCGGCAGGTGGGTCTGGTACGTCTGAGAGGTGGTTCCGCCATGGCTGGCAGGTGATTCCGGACCGTCCCCCAGGTGGTTCTGGCATAGCCAGCAGTTGATATTGGCCTGTCCGGCAGGTGGTTCCAGCGAGTCGAACAGGTGGCTCCGGCGTGCTCGGCAGGTGGTTCCGGTCTGTCCGGTAGGTGATTCCGGCGTGTCCGGCACGTGCTTCCGGCACGTCTGAGAGGTGGTTCCGGCATGCGCGGCAGGTGGTTTCCTAGTGTCCGCCAGGTGGTTCTGGCGTACCCGGCAGGTGATTTTGGCGTGTCCGGCAGGTGTTTCTGGCGAGTCGAGCAGGTGGCTCCGGCATGCTCGGCAGGTGCTTCCGGCGTCTCCGGCACGTGGTTCTGGTGTGTCTGAGAGCTGGTTCCGGCATGTCCGGCAGATGATTCCGGAGTGTCCGCCAAGTGGTTCTGGCATACCCGGCTGGTGATTTGGGCATGTCAATTAGGTGGTTCCGGCGAGTCGAGCAGGTGGCTCCGGTGTGCTCGGCAGGTTGTTCAGACGGGTCTGGCAGGTGTTTTCCGTCTGTTCGGGGTGTGGTTCCAGCATCTCATGCACATGGTTCTGGCACGTCTGAGATGTGGTTCCGGCCGGCCCGACAGGTGTTTCCACAGTGTCCGCCAAGTGGTACTGGCGTAGTTGGCAGGTTATTTTGGCATGACCAGCAGGTGGTTCCAGCAAGCCCGGCAGGTGATTCCGAAGTGTTCCCCAACTGGTTGTGGCGTAGCCGGCAGGTGATTTTTGCGTGTCCAGCAGGTGGTTCTGGCGAGTCGAGCAGGTGGTTCCGGCGTGCTCGGCAGGTGCTTCCGGGGTCATTGGCACGTGGTTCTGGCATATCTGAGAGGTGGTTCCGGCATGCCCGGCAGGTGATTCCGGAGTGTTCGCCAAGTGTTTCCGGCGTAGCCGGCAGGTGATTTTGCATGTCCAGCGGTCGTTCCGGCGGGTCGAGCCGGTGGTTCCGGCGTGTCCGGCAGGTGGTTCCGGTCTGTCCGGTAGGTGTTTCCGGCGTTTCCGGCACGTGCTTCCGGCACGTCTGAGAGGTGGTTCCGGCATGCGCAGCAGGTGATTCCGTAGTGTCCGCCAGGTCGTTCTGGCGTACCCGGCAGGTGATTTTGGCGTGTCCGGCAGGTGTTTCTGGCGAGTCGAGCAGGTGGCTCCGGCATGCTCGGCAGGTGCTTCCGGCGTCTCCGGCACTTGGTTCTGGTGTGTCTTAGAGCTGGTTCCGGCATGTCCGGCAGATGATTCCGGAGTGTCCGCCAAGTGGTTCTGGCATACCCAGCAGGTGATTTTGGCGTGTCAGGGAGGTGGTACCGGTGAGTCGAGCAGGTGGTTCCGGCGTGCTCAGCAGGTGGTTCAGGCGGTTCTGGCAGGTGGTATCCGTCTGTTCGGGGTGTGGTTCCAGCATCTCATGAACACGTTTCTGGCACGTCTGAGATGTGGTTCCAGCCGGCCCGACAGGTGTTTCCGCAGTGTCCGCCAAGCGGTTCTGGCGTAGTTGGCAGGTGATTTTGGCATGACTGGCAGGTGGTTCCAGCAAGCCTGGCAGGTGATTCCAAAGTGTTCACCAACTGGTTGTGGCGTAGCCGGCAGGTGATTTTTGCGTGTCCGGCAGGTGGTTCTGGCGAGTCGAGCAGGTGGTTCCGGCGTGCTCGGCAGGTGCTTCCGGGGTCATTGGCACGTGGTTCTGGCATATCTGAGAGGTGGTTCCGGCATGCCCGGCAGGTGATTCCGGAGTGTTCGCCAAGTGTTTCCGGCGTAGCCGGCAGGTGATTTTGCATGTCTAGCGGTCGTTCCGGCGGGTTGAGCCGGTGGTTCCGGCGTGTCCGGCAGGTGGTTCCGGTCTGTCCGGCAGGTGGTTCTGTGGTGTCCGGCACGAGGTTCAGTCTGAGAGGCTGTGCCGGCATGCCCCTCACGTGATTCCGGCTTGTCCCCGAAGTGGTGCTGGTGTAGCGGGCAGGTGATTTTGGCATGTCCGGCACGTGGTTCAGGCGAGTTGAGCAGGTGGTTGCGACGTGCTCGGCAGGTACTTCCGGCGTCTCCGGCGCGTGTTTCTGGCACATCTGACTGGTGGTTCCGGCATGCCCAAAAGTTGATTCCGGTCTGTCCGGTAGGTGGTTCCGGCGTGCACGGCACGTGGTTCTGGTACGTGTCAGAGGTGGTTGCGTATGCCCAACAGGTGATTCCGGACTGTCCGCCACGTGCTTCTGGCACGTCTGAGAGGTGGTTTCAACATGCCCGGCAGGTCATTTCGGAGAGTCGTCCAAGTGGTTCTGGCGTAGCCCGCAGGTGATTTTGGCGTGTCCGGCAGGTGGTTCCGCCGTGCTCGGCAGGTGGTTCAGGCATGGCCGTCACGTGGTTCCAGTCTGTCCAGGACGTGTTTCCAGCTTCTCCGGCAGGTGGTTCTGGTACGTCTGAGAGGTGGTTCCGCCATGGCTGGCAGGTGATCCCGGACTGTCCCCCAGGTGGTTCTGGCATAGCCAGCAGTTGATATTTGCCTGTCCGGCAGGTGGTTCCAGCGAGTCGAACAGGTGGCTCCGGCGTTCTTGGCAGGTGGTTCCGGTCTGTCCGGTAGGTGTTTCCGGCGTTTCCGGCACGTGCTTCCGGCACGTCTGAGAGGTGGTTCCGGCATGCGCAGCAGGTGATTCCGTAGTGTCCGCCAGGTCGTTCTGGCGTACCCGGCAGGTGATTTTGGCGTGTCCGGCAGGTGTTTCTGGCGAGTCGAGCAGGTGGCTCCGGCATGCTCGGCAGGTGCTTCCGGCGTCTCCGGCACTTGGTTCTGGTGTGTCTGAGAGCTGGTTCCGGCATGTCCGGCAGATGATTCCGGAGTGTCCGCCAAGTGGTTCTGGCATACCCAGCAGGTGATTTTGGCGTGTCAGGGAGGTGGTACCGGTGAGTCGAGCAGGTGGTTCCGGCGTGCTCAGCAGGTGGTTCAGGCGGTTCTGGCAGGTGGTATCCGTCTGTTCGGGGTGTGGTTCCAGCATCTCATGAACACGTTTCTGGCACGTCTGAGATGTGGTTCCAGCCGGCCCGACAGGTGTTTCTGCAGTGTCCCCCAAACGGTTCTGGCGTAGTTGGCAGGTGATTTTGGCATGACTGGCAGGTGGTTCCAGCAAGCCTGGCAGGTGATTCCAAAGTGTTCACCAACTGGTTGTGGCATAGCCGGCAGGTGATTTTTGCGTGATCGGCAGGTGGTTCTGGCGAGTCGAGCAGGTGGTTCCGGCGTGCTCGGCTGGTGCTTCCGGGGTCATTGGCACGGGGTTCTGCCATGTCTGAGAGGTGGTTCCTGCATGCCCGGCAAGTGATTCCGGAGTGTTCGCCAAGTGGTTCTGGCATAGTCGGCAGGTGATTTTGGCATGTCCGGCAGGTGGTTCAGGCGAGTTGAGCAGGTGGTTGCGACGTGCTTGGCAGGTGCTTCCGGCGTCTCCGGCACTTGTTTCTGGCACATCTGACAGGTGGTTCCGGCATGCCCGAAAGGTGATTCCGGTCTGTCCGGTAGGTGGTTCCAGCCTGCACGGCATGTGGTTCTGGTACGTCTCAGAGGTGGTTGCGCATGCCCAACAGGTGATTCCGGACTGTCCGCCACATGGTTCTGGCACGTCTGAGAGGTGGTTCCGGCATGCCCGGCAGGTCATCCCAGAGAGTCCTCCAAGTGGTTCTGGCATAACACGCAGGTGATTTTGGCGTGTCTGGCAGGTTGTTCCGTTGTGCTTGGCAGGTGGTTCAGGCTTGGCCGGCAGGTGGTTCCAGACTGTCCAGGACGTGTTTCCAGCTTCTCCGGCAGGTGGTTCTGGTACGTCGGAGAGGTGGTTCCGCCATGGCTGGCAGGCGATCCCGGACTGTCCCCCAGGTGGTTCTGGCATAGCCAGCAGTTGATATTGGCCTGTCCGGCAGGTGGTTCCAGCGAGTCGAACAGGTGGCTCCGGCGTGCTCAGCAGGTGGTTCCGGTCTGTCCGGTAGGTGATTCCGGCGTGTCCGGCACGTGCTTCCGGCACGTCTGAGAGGTGGTTCTGGCATGCGCGGCAGGTGGTTTCAGAGTGTCCGCCAGGTGGTTCTGGCGTACCCGGCAGGTGATTTTGGCGTGTCCGGCAGGTGTTTCTGGCGAGTCGAGCAGGTGGCTCCGGCATGCTCGGCAGGTGCTTCCGGCGTCTCCGGCACGTGGTTCTGGTGTGTCTGAGAGCTGGTTCCGGCATGTCCGGCAGATGATTCCGGAGTGTCCGCCAAGTGGTTCTGGCATACCCGGCTGGTGATTTGGGCATGTCAGGTACGTGGTTCCGGCGAGTCGAGCAGGTGGCTCCGGCGTGCTCGGCAGGTTGTTCAGACGGGTCTGGCAGGTGTTTTCCGTCTGTTCGGGGTGTGGTTCCAGCATCTCATGCACATGGTTCTGGCACGTCTGAGATGTGTTTCCGGCCGGCCCGACAGGTGTTTCCACAGTGTCCGCCAAGTGGTACTGGCGTAGTTGGCAGGTGATTTTGGCATGACCGGCAGGTGGTTCCAGCAAGCCCGGCAGGTGATTCCGAAGTGTTCCCCAACTGGTTGTGGCGTAGCCGGCAGGTGATTTTTGCGTGTCCGGCAGGTGGTTCTGGCGAGTCGAGCAGGTGGTTCCGGCGTGCTCGGCAGGTGCTTCCGGGGTCATTGGCACGGGGTTCTGGCATGTCTGAGAGGTGGTTCCTGCATGCCCGGCAGGTGATTCCGGAGTTTTCGCCAAGTGGTTCTGGCATAGTCGGCAGGTGATTTTGGCATGTCCGGCAGGTGGTTCAGGCGAGTTGAGCAGGTGGTTGCGACGTGCTTGGCAGGTGCTTCCGGCGTCTCCGGCACTTGTTTCTGGCACATCTGACAGGTGGTTCCGGCATGCCCGAAAGGTGATTCCGGTCTGTCCGGTAGGTGGTTCCAGCCTGCACGGCATGTGGTTCTGGTACGTCTCAGAGGTGGTTGCGCATGCCCAACAGGTGATTCCGGACTGTCCGCCACATGGTTCTGGCACGTCTGAGAGGTGGTTCCGGCATGCCCGGCAGGTCATCCCAGAGAGTCCTCCAAGTGGTTCTGGCATAACACGCAGGTGATTTTGGCGTGTCTGGCAGGTTGTTCCGTTGTGCTTGGCAGGTGGTTCAGGCTTGGCCGGCAGGTGGTTCCAGACTGTCCAGGACGTGTTTCCAGCTTCTCCGGCAGGTGGTTCTGGTACGTCTGAGAGGTGGTTCCGCCATGGCTGGCAGGTGATTCCGGACCGTCCCCCAGGTGGTTCTGGCATAGCCAGCAGTTGATATTGGCCTGTCCGGCAGGTGGTTCCAGCGAGTCGAACAGGTGGCTCCGGCGTGCTCGGCAGGTGGTTCCGGTCTGTCCGGTAGGTGATTCCGGCGTGTCCGGCACGTGCTTCCGGCACGTCTGAGAGGTGGTTCCGGCATGCGCGACAGGTGATTTCGGAGTGTCCGCCAGGTGGTTCTGGCGTACCCGGCAGGTGATTTTGGCGTGTCCGGCAGGTGTTTCTGGCGAGTCGAGCAGGTGGCTCCGGCATGCTCGGCAGGTGCTTCCGGCGTCTCCGGCACGTGGTTCTGGTGTGTCTGAGAGCTGGTTCCGGCATGTCCGGCAGATGATTCCGGAGTGTCCGCCAAGTGGTTCTGGCATACCCGGCTGGTGATTTGGGCATGTCAGGTAGGTGGTTCCGGCGAGTCGAGCAGGTGGCTCCGGCGTGCTCGGCAGGTTGTTCAGACGGGTCTGGCAGGTGTTTTCCGTCTGTTCGGGGTGTGGTTCCAGCATCTCATGCACATGGTTCTGGCACGTCTGAGATGTGGTTCCGGCCGGCCCGACAGTGTTTCCACAGTGTCCGCCAAGTGGTTCTGGCGTAGTTGGCAGTGATTTTGGCATGACCGGCAGGTGGTTCCAGCAAGCCCGGCAGGTGATTCCGAAGTGTTCCCCAACTGGTTGTGGCGTAGCCGGCAGGTGATTTTTGCGTGTCCGGCAGGTGGTTCTGGCGAGTCGAGCAGGTGGTTCCGGCGTGCTCGGCAGGTGCTTCCGAGGTCATTGGCACGTGGTTCTGGCATATCTGAGAGGTGGTTCCGGCATGCCCGGCAGTGATTCCGGAGTGTCGCCAAGTGTTTCCGACGTAGCCGGCAGGTGATTTTGCATGTCCAGCGGATCGTTCCGGCGGGTCGAGCCGATGGTTCCGGCGTGTCCGGCAGGTGGTTCCGGTCTGTCCGGCAGGTGGTTCTGTGGTGTCCGGCACGAGGTTCAGTCTGAGAGGCTGTGCCGACATGCCCCTCACGTGATTCCGGCTTGTCCCCGAAGTGGTGCTGGTGTAGCGGGCAGGTGATTTTGGCGTGTCCGGCAAGTGGTTCAGGCGAGTTGAGCAGGTGGTTGCGACGTGCTCGGCAGGTGCTTCCGGCGTCTCCGGCACGTGTTTCTGGCACATCTGACTGGTGGTTCCGGCATGCCCAAAAGTGATTCCGGTCTGTCCGGTAGGTGGTTCCGGCGTGCACGGCACGTGGTTCTGGTACGTCTCAGAGGTGGTTGCGTATGCCGCAACAGTGATTCCGGACTGTCCGCCACGTGCTTCTGGCACGTCTGGAGGTGGTTCCAACATGCCCGGCAGGTCATTTCGGAGAGTCGTCCAGTGGTTCTGGCGTAGCCCGCAGGTGATTTTGGCGTGTCCGGCAGGTGGTTCCGCCGTGCTCGGCAGGTGGTTCAGGCATGGCCGTCACGTGGTTCCAGTCTGTCCAGGACGTGTTTCCAGCTTCTCCGGCAGGTGGTTCTGGTACGTCTGAGAGGTGGTTCCGCCATGGCTGGCAGGTGATCCCGGACTGTCCCCAGGTGGTTCTGGCATAGCCAGCAGTTGATATTGGCCTGTCCGGCAGGTGGTTCCAGCGAGTCGAACAGTGGCTCCGGCGTTCTTGGCAGGTGGTTCCGGTCTGTCCGGTAGGTGTTTCCGGCGTGTCCGGCACGTGCTTCCGGCACGTCTGAGAGGTGGTTCCGGCATGCGCGGCAGGTGATTCCGTATGTCCGCCAGGTCGTTCTGGCGTACCCGGCAGGTGATTTTGGCGTGTCCGGCAGGTGTTTCTGGCGAGTCGGCAGGTGGCTCCGGCATGCTCGGCAGGTGCTCTCCGGCGTCGGAGGCCGCTGCTGCTGCTCGACGTCTCCGGCACTGGTTCTGGTGTCTGAGAGCTGGTTCCGGCATGTCCGGCAGATGATTCCGGAGTGTCCGCCAAGTGGTTCTGGCATACCCAGCAGGTGATTTCGGCGTGTCAGGGAGGTGGTCCGGTGAGTCGAGCAGGTGGTTCCGGCGTGCTCAGCAGGTGGTTCAGCGGTTCTGGCAGGTGGTATCCGTCTGTTCGGGGTATGGTTCCAGCATCTCATGAACACGTTTCTGGCACGTCTGAGATGGGTTCCAGCCGGCCCGACCAGTGTTTCCGCAGTGTCCGCCAAGCGGTTCTGGCGTAGTTGGCAGGTGATTTTGGCATGACTGGCAGGTGGTTCCAGCAGGCCTGGCAGGTGATTCCAAAGTGTTCACCAACTGGTTGTGGCGTAGCCGGCAGGTGATTTTGCGTGATCGGCAGGTGGTTCTGGCGAGTCGAGCCAGTGGTTCCGGCGTGCTCGGCTGGTGCTTCCGGGGTCATTGGCACGGGTTCTGGCATGTCTGAGAGGTGGTTCCTGCATGCCCGGCAAGTGATTCCGGAGTGTTCGCCAAGTGGTTCTGGCATAGTCGGCAGGTGATTTTGGCATGTCCGGCAGGTGGTTCAGGCGAGTTGAGCAGATGGTTCCAACGTGCTTGGCAGGTGCTTCCGACGTCTCCGGCACGTGTTTCTGGCACATCTGACAGGTGGTTCCGGCATGCCCGAAGGTGATTCCGGTCTGTCCGGTAGGTGGTTCCAGCCTGCACGGCATGTGGTTCTGGTACGTCTCAGGAGGTGGTTGCGCATGCCCAACAGTGATTCCGGACTGTCCGCCACATGGTTCT
The DNA here is from genome assembly GCF_037783145.1 of Equus przewalskii. Classification (NCBI taxonomy): domain Eukaryota; kingdom Metazoa; phylum Chordata; class Mammalia; order Perissodactyla; family Equidae; genus Equus; species Equus przewalskii. The sequence goes on from NW_027228263.1 coordinate 14,297, forward strand.
GGCACGTCTGAGAGGTGGTTCCGGCATGCCCGGCAGGTCATCCCGAGAGTCCTCCAAGTGGTTCTGGCATAACCCGCAGGTGATTTTGGCGTGTCTGGCAGCTCTCCGTTGTGCTTGGCAGGTGGTTCAGCTTGGCCGGCAGGTGGTTCCAGACTGTCCAGGACGTGTTTCCAGCTTCTCCGGCCAGTGGTTCTGGTACGTCTGAGAGGTGGTTCCGCCATGGCTGGCAGGGGATCCCGGACCGTCCCCGGTGGTTCTGGCATAGCCAGCAGTTGATATTGGCCTGTCCGGCAGGTGGTTCCAGCGAGTCGAACAGTGGCTCCGGCGTCTTGGCAGGTGGTTCCGGTCTGTCCGGTCGGTGATTCCGGCGTGTCCGGCACGTGCTCCGCACGTCTGGAGGTGGTTCCGGCATGCGCGACAGGTGATTTCGGAGTGTCCGCCCAGTGGTTCTGGCGTACCCGGCAGGTGATTTTGGCGTGTTCCGCCAGTGTTTTTGGCGAGTCGAGCCATGGCTCCGGCATGCTCGGCAGGTGCTCCGGCGTCTCCGGCACTTGGTTCTGGTGTGTCTGGAGCTGGTTCCGGCATGTCCGGCAGATGATTCCGGAGTGTCCGCCAGATGGTTCTGGCATACCCAGCAGTTGATTTGCACGTGTCAGGAGATGGTACCGGTGAGTCGGAGCCAGTGGATCCGGCGTGCTCGGCAGGTGGTTCCGGCGGTTCTGACCCTGGTATCCGTCTGTTCGGGGTGTGGTTCCAGCATCTCATGAACACGTTTCTGGCACGTCTGATATGGTTCCCAGCCGGCCCGACAGGGTTTCCGCAGTGTGCCGCCAGCGGTTCTGGCGTAGTTGGCAGGTCATTTTGGCATGACCGGCAGTGGTTCCAGCAGCCTGGCAGGTGATTCCAGAAGTCTGTCACCCAACTGGTTGTGGCGTAGCCGGCAGGTGATTTTTGCGTGAGTCGGCCAGTGGTTCTGGCGAGTCGGCAGATGGTTCCCGCGTGTCTCGGCTCATGCTTCCGGGTCATTGGACGGGGTTCTGGCATGTCTGAGGTGGTTCCTGCATGCCCGGCAGGTGATTCCGAAGTGTCGCCAGTGGTTCTGGCATAGTCGGCAGTGATTTTGGCATGTCCGGCAGGTGGTTCAGGCGAGTTGAGCAGTGGTTCCAACGTGCTTGGCAGGTGCTCCGACGTCTCCGGCACGTGTTTCTCGCACATCTGACAGGTGGTTCCGGCATGCCCGGAGGGTGATTCCGGTCTGTCCGGTGGTGGTTCCAGCCTCCACGGCATGTGGTTCTGGTACGTCTCAGAGGTGGTTGCGCATGCCCCAACAGGTGATTCGGACTGTCCGCCACATGGTTCTGGCACGTCTGAGAGTGGTTCCGGCATGCCCGGCAGGTCATCCCAGAGTCCTCCAGTGGTTCTGGCATGCCCCGCAGGTGATTTTCGCGTGTCTGGCAGTTCTTCCGTTGTGCTTGGCAGGTGGTTCAGGCTTGGCCGGCAGGTGGTTCCAGACTGTCCAGGACGTGTTCCAGCTTCTCCGGCAGGTGGTTCTGGTACCGTCTGGAGGTGGTTCCGCCATGGCTGGCAGGTGATTCCGGACCGTCCCAGGTGGTTCTGGCGTCAGCCAGCAGTTGATATTGGCCTGTCCGGCAGGTGGTTCCAGCGAGTCGAACAGGTGGCTCCGGCGTGCTCGGCCAGTGGTTCCGGTCTGCCGGTAGGTGATTCCGGCGTGTCCGGCACGTGCTTCCGGCACGTGTCGGAGGTGGGTTCCGGCATGCGCGACAGTGGTTTCGGAGTGTCCGCCAGGTGGTTCTGGCGTACCCGGCAGGTGATTTTGGCGTGTCCGGCAGTGTTTCTGGCGGAGTCGAGCAGTGGCTCCGGCATGCTCGGCAGGTGCTTCCGGCGTCTCCGGCACGTGGTTCTGGTGTCTCTGGGAGCTGGTTCCGGCATGTCCGGCAGATGATTCCGGAGTGTCCGCCAGTGGTTCTGGCATACCCGGCTGGTGATTTGGGCATGTCAGGTAGGTGGTTCCGGCGAGTCGAGCAGGTGGCTCCGGCGTGCTCGGCCAGTTGTTCAGACGGTTCTGGCAGGTGTTTTCCGTCTGTTCGGGGTATGGTTCCAGCATCTCATGCACATGGTTCTGGCACGTCTGGATGTGGTTCCGGCCGGCCCGACCAGTGTTTCCACATGTCCGCCAAGTGGTACTGGCGTAGTTGGCAGTGATTTCGGCATGACCGGCAGGTGGTTCCAGCGGCCCGGCAGGTCGTTCCGAAGTGTACCAACTGGTTGTCACGTAGCCGGCAGGTGATTTTCGTGTCCGAGCAGTGGTCTGACGAGTCGAGCAGATGGTTCCGACGTCTCGGCAGGTGCTTCTGCGGGTCGTTGGCACGTGGTTCTGGCATCTGTAGAGGTGGTTCCGGCATGCCCGGCAGGTGGTTCCGGAGTGTTCGCCAAGATGTTTCCGACGTAGCCGGCAGTAGGTTTCCATCGTCCGCGTCGATCCGACGGGTCGGCCGATGGTTCGGCGTGTCCGGCAGGTGGTTCCGGTTGTCCGGCCAGTGGTTCTGTGGTGTCCGCACCGAGGTTCGGTCTGAGAGGCTGTCCCGACATGCCCCTCACGTGGATTCCGGCTTGTCCCCGAAGTGGTGATCATGTGGCGGGCAGGTGTTTGGGCGTGTCCGGCAGTGGTTCAGGCGAGTTGGGCAGGTCATTGCGACGTACTCGGCAGGTGCTTCGGCGTCTCCGGCACGTGTTTCTGGCACGTGTGCTGGTGATTCCGACATCCCAAAGGGTGATTCCGTCTGTCCGTAGGATGGTTCCGGCGTCCGGCCCGTGGATCTGGTACGTGTCAGAGGTGCTGCGTTGCCCAACAGGTGATCCGGACTGTCCGCCACGTGCTTCTGGCACGTATCGTCCCTTTCACTAACATGCCCGGCCCTGACGGTTGGGAGACCGTTAAATTGGTTCTCACATCACCCACCCTGGATTTTGGCGTCTCCACCATGGCTTGCCGCCGTCTCGGCCCTGGGACCAGCATGGCCGATCACGTGGCCAGTCTCTTCCAGGACCGTCTCCACTTCTCCGGCAGG